>NW_026652288.1:6827034-7018681 GCF_009828535.3 Hylobates moloch
CTCCACCTGCTGGGTTCAAGCGATTCTCCTGCCTCAGCCTCCCAAGTAGCTGGGATTACAGGCACTTGCCACCATGCCCCACCAATTTTTGTATTTTTAGTAGAGATGGGGTTTCACCATGTTGGCCAGGCTGATCTTGAACTCTTGACATCAGGTGATCCACATGCCTTGGCCTCCCAAAGTGCTGGGATTACAGGCATGAGCCACTGCCTTCAGCTTGTACCTTCTTATTAATAATGACGGAACAGATGGAAGAATTTGGTTGAGACTATTTTTCATTGCAATGTCCCACCTGGTGGAAAGTTTGCCAGGAAGGAAGCTTGCAGTACTCACCTTCCTCTAATTTTTGGAGACCACCAATATTTACTTCAGAAAAGCAAATCATGCGAATAATCATATTAACTTTGGTCAGAATACAAAATATGAATTGTATTTTATTCTTTGTAACATTACGTTATTAGGTTGCCAAAATTCATGATTTTAAAAATCATATTGATTAATCTTTTATGATCTAATTGTATCTTTCCTAATATCTATTGATACTTTCTGCCTCAAATCCTATTTTCTTCAATATCAATATAATCACTTCCACAAATTTTTTTTTGCTTATTGGTTTTCTGGAGAAACGTTTTTATACTTTATTTTCAATCTTTCCATATGTTTTATTTTACCCAGCTCTGGTGAGCTCTACATAGTTGATTTTAAAAAGTCCTCTAATTGGTATAGCTACATTTACTTCCACCATATTCTTTTGTAATTCTTTAGTGTGTATGCAATTTTTATTGTTTTTTTCTTTATATTCTTTCTGTACTCCTTTGGATGAATATATATATTATATATATATATATATATACACAAATATATATTATACATACATATATAAAATCCCTGCATGCATACCTCATCCCCACTTCTTAGAAGCTTTATATAATATTTCTATTATTGCAGTAATTATACCTGAACATTTAATTAAATACCTATTATGCTTTTTTCTAATAAGATCAAGTTACTTGTTATTTATATCATCATTCCAATCGTATAAGGACTTCTGCTTATAGTCACCAGTTATCTTCATCATCAACATTGTCATCTCCCTTAATTGTTAAAAGATTTCATTCCATCTTTTTATAACTTACTATTAATTACAATCAGTATATAACCAAATTTGTCAACATGTTTACCAGTTTCTGTGTTCATTTTAAGGGTCATACTTTTCCCCCTTCCCATTTTTTTTTTGTTTTTTTGCTTTGGTATGTACTTGAATGCTTCCTTCAGAGAGGATCAGTATTGGGGGGCAAATTTTGTACCTCTGAGAAAGGTTATCTTTTCACGTATCTTTGAATGATGATTTATCTGAATATAGAATTCCAGGTTTACTTTCATTATATAGTAAGCTCAGCTGTCAAAACATATTATATTATTATGTTCTAGAATTATTGATCTTGTCAAGAAGTCTGGTGTCTGTACAATTTTCTTTTCCTTTTTTTTTTGAAGAAGTGTGTTTTTTCTCTCTGACACTTTTAAGATTGTGTCTTTACTCTTAATTTTATAGAATTTTAATATAGTGTGTCCAGATATGTACTTATTTATGTTTATCCTGCTAAGGACTTGTTGTGTCTTTAATCGGAGCATTCATGAAATATTCTAACTTACCTTTAAAATTATTTTTTACTAGTTTTTCCTGAACTCTTTCCTGTACAAATCTCCTAAATATGTCTTCTGTCTTAAATGAAGTTTGTATTTTTGTATCTTTGTATTTGCCATGCTTCATGTTGGATCAATTCCTCAGCCTTCAGATTTACATATCATATCTTCAAATGTATCCAATCTGAAGTTTATTCTATTTGTTGAGGATTTTTCCTATGTTTTAAATAATTCATTTTTAAATGTCTTCTTTTTGAATATATTTTCTTATTTTTATAAATATTATTCTTTACCTTAGCTCATGGACATTGTAAATACAATCATGCCATTTATATTCTAGTTTCTTCCTTAATTTTAGTTCATCTGAAGTAAATTCACATTAAATATTGAATTTGGGGGTGCTTTTCTCAGTATTAGTTTTACATGTGGATTTCAGAATTTTGATTTGTAGAATCATCTTGATCTTGAATTCCTATTAGGATCTGTGTGTGGGGGGCAGGGAGGGGTGTTTCTTTCTCTTTCTCAGTGCTCTTGTTCCCCCACGCCATCCCTTCTACCTCCCTCTCCCTCAATTTTTAGCTTGAGTCTATCCAATCACAAGTCGTTTGAGTTTATTCAATCACAGGTCCTCTGTGTAGAACCAGGACACATAATAACTCCTCTACCCTTGGTCCTACATAACAAACAACTTATACCTTAGAAGGAGGTGAGCTACAAATAGTTAAAATTATTTTTTAAATACCTCTCACATATTCCTTTTCTGCTCTGTTCTCAAGTGGATCTAACTTATCTCATCAAGAATCTAGTAAGCATAAGAAGATAAACCAAATAAAAAGGAGTTAGCATGTGAGGTATATTGAAAGAAAAGTGGGTAATAGCAGAAACAATTCCGAAGTGGAAACACACAAATTCAGCTTTGTTTTCCAGCATTCAGTGACAAGATACAAGGAAGGTCTGTATAAGTCACAGAACCAGTAAAGCACAAAAACAAAGTATTTTCCCCTTAAAAGCACAGTTACATCTGATAATTAAACCGAAGAAGACATTTTTCTGCTGAGAGCTTATTGTATCACATAATGGGCATCATTCATCATACCCTCACAATAAATGCTGAGATGAGTTTCACAGGGTAACTTTTAATCATGTCCTTCAATTATTCATTGTATCAAAAACAAAAACAGTGAATCAGAAAAAGCAAACTATAGGACATTGACATGGAGGCAAATGTGATGTCACTCAGGCAAGTGACTCTTCATGTCTGGCTTTAAACTGTGACAGATTTCAGAGTACTTGGGGGCAGAGATCACAAACCGGCAAATTACGGGCTGCATTTGACAAACACATAAGGCTTGTTTACTCTACGGTACTGGTTCCCACCGTGTCTGGTTTTAAAAAAAATTTAGTTACCATCATATAAAAAATAGGTGAGTTCACACAAAAATCCAGGTTGTCAGTCATCCTTGCAAAGTGCGACCCTGGCAGCACTAGATTTTCATTTTCACAAGGCAACACCTGGTTGGAGAGCTCCCCTGAGACCGTCAGCTGGTGTGAACCACCCGTTTGCCCAGGGTTTACTACTCTGCATCCTATTCCAGAACACTTCCATTCCACTCACCACGTCAGCTACCTAGATCTCCGTGCTGGCAAACTTTCTCCAGAGGCAAAATGAGACTGACCACTTATTCTTCAAGCCCTCCCATTAATATCACTTCTTCCTGCCCAGTTTTGTGAAGGTTTTAAATGGCAGTGGGTTTAAGATCATTCCTGTGGCACCTCTGGGGCAAATTCCAGCCAAATGCGAAGGTATGTTCTTTACCATTCAGTTGAGCCGATCATGGGATCCAGTCCTTGACACAGAGAGTGTCGAATGAGCTAACAGTCATGCTCCAAACCTGCTTGAGGAAAATGGCTTATTCTCACCAATAACAGCGAGTCATCAAGGCCCTGGTTTCTAATAAGAATTGGACGTGGGTTGCTGGCATTTAACGTCACTTTGCAGATGTATATTTGAATCTTTTTCCTGGCTTAGGGGAGAGTGGTGGCAGGTTGTTGTGCTGTATTTTGAAAAGTCCCTAAGACCTTATTCCTCACAATTCTTCCAGCCAAGAAATGCTGCCTCACTTTGAGAACCACTGCTTTAGTGTAGAGTGAGTTAATTTTTAAGGTAAAAAAAATGCTAATTTGAAATGTATCTATAACCAATTATGTTTTTAAACTCATCTTCTGTTTATTAAGACCATGGATTTGCCAAAAAATCTCTCAGAGGATAGGACTTTCAAATTGAAAGAATGAGAAAAACACAAAGTCCAAGAATTTTCACCCTTGATTTAATCTAGTTAATTCTTTACACAATTTAAGTTTCACATCTTACAGAAGTAAGTGTTGCCTATTTTTTCTCTAATTAGTAAATTACCATATGTCAATATTCTATACATCCTTTAGAACAGATTTTTGTCAAGTTTTATATCAGTTTAAAATAATCTACTTCAAATCCCTCAAGCATCGTGAATATGAATTGAGTATATCGGATCAGATCTCAGTTTTCTTCAAAAGAGACTTTTTTTTAAAGCACTGCCCAATCCATTGTGATCAAAGCTCCAGAAATAGCCAATACCTTTCTAAAAAAAACACAAAATGCTTTAGACTCTACTTCTCACCTTTCTCCATTAGCAACATACAAAGTGGAATGAAAGAAACTTCTTGGAATTATTATAATTCAACACTTTCAGAGAATGTATTTGTGCCATATTTTTTCAAGTGTGTTTTTGTCCTTAAAATTTATTCATTCTGTTTTATCTTCCCACCAGCCTCTTGGAGGCCATTATCTTTCCATTAGTGAACTCTCAGTACACATCTTCCATCGGCCTTTGGTCTGCCACATAACTTTAAACATTCTTCTCAGTGTTTTGGGTCCTACAGAACTGCCCTCCCCAACTCTCCACACACTAGAGATTTATAAGGACCTTTTTTACTGCCTACTGTATGCACAAGGGTCTGTTTATTGATGGAAGATGAAACAAGGGTTCACACTGCCTTGGTGCTCTTTGCTACTAGAACAACTCTCAGTTTTATTCTGTTTTATGTAAATTGGGTCACAGATGTTTTATTGCTGCAAAATGCTTTGAAACTTTTTCATATGTTCAGTGGGAAAAGAAGCCTCTCAAAATTCATGCTGAAATAATTAAGCTTTTTAATTTCACTGTCAATTTATCAGAACAAGTGACAAATCTCTCTTTATACTGCTGCTTCTACAGACATGACTTTTCAGTCCATTTCCTTCCTCAGATTGTCTGAGAGTGCCTTTCTAGAGCAGCTCAGCATGCCGTATGGAAACTCTAACACTTTACCGAACTCTTAGGCAGGCCGGGTAGCAACAGGAGGCGTCATTTCATGCTCCTGGGAACCTGGGAGAGCTGGGCCCTGGCTGCTCTGCAGGAGCTTTGCACTGTGGCAAAAGGACTTAACCTGACTCTGACTCTGTTCCCTTGATGTTCAGAATTTCTAGACATATCAACTCACCCCAGAGACAGATTTCCCACCTTTGCGGATGTGGCTAATCCAGTTTCACAGCATATAACTCAGTAGATGCAGCATGGCAGTGCAGAAGTAAAGATCTTGGATGGATCTAAATCAGAGTCCTCAGCTCTGCTCCTGCCTCCATAAAACCTTGGACAGTTCCTTCATGTTTATGATCCACATTTCCTTGTGTTAAAAATGAGGAAGTAATTCCATTCTCAATGAGCTCTTTGGTTTCATATACGTATAGATTCTCCCTGAATGCCTAGTACGTGCTGAATGGCCAATGAATATCAACACCCTTCTCTTCCATGAATTTCACAACGTTTTTAATCTGTTAACTTGTAATTTGATGAACCAACATGTTGCTAATCTATTCAAAATATCTGGAGTTGCTTACAAGAGTCAGTACTTATGTGTTCTCCCATTTTATTGTTTTTAATTGACCTATAATTTCTATGATGAATGGTAGCTTTCTGGAGTTTAAGTAGAAGAGGCTCTTCTTAGGGACTCAGACGCGTCGCTTTAGAGCTTTAGAAATAAACTTGTGGTCATGCTGTTCTCAGGAAAAGGCTGGCCTGCTGCCTGACATCTGTGCATTGGTCTTTGTGTCAGAAAAACAACAACAACCCATTTTTCCCCAGAAAGCAACCTACTCTATGATTCTCTACCTCCCCTCCCTTCTCCCTTTTTCAAACACTGAGTTCCTTCTATGTGCTAGACCAGGAGTCAGGAAACATTATCTGTAAAGAGGCAGAGAGTAAATAGCTTAGGCTTGAAGAGGCAGACAGTCTCTGTTACAACTTGTAAACTCTGCTGCTTTTGCAGAAAAGCAGGTAGACAACAGTGAAATGAACAAACATGGTTGTGTTTTAACAAAAAGGCAGCTCTCACCAGGGAGTGATTTTGCCTTCCGGGGCACTTTTGGCAAGATATGCAGAAGACTTTGATTGTCAGGAACGGAGAAGGGGTGCTGCTGGCCCCTACTGGGTAGAGGCCAAGGATGCGGCTAAACATCAATGCACAGAACCTTCCCTCCCCACAGGAAAGAATCACGCAACCTGAAGTGTCAATAGTGCCAAGTTGAACAATAAAACTTTATTCAAGGACACTAAAGTTTGAATTTTATATAATGTCATACACACTAAATATCAATCTTTTGATTTTGATATTTAAAAATGTAAGAACCTTTAGCTCACAGTCCATACAAAAACTGGCAATGGGTCATAGTTTTTCCACTCCTGTGCAAGAATCTGGAGAAACAAAGAGAAATAGGGAAGAGTAAGTTTCCTTAAGATCCCCTGTCAGAGCCACAAAAGCAAGACAGACCTCATGCACTTCCTTTTTTTAAGGAAAATAAGCTTTATTACATCAAGTAATACATAAATACAAAGATGCAAACAGTTTTAGTCATTTTCTTCCAGATGTTTTGACCAACTTAAACGCGGAACTAAGATCTACTTACAGTCTTAGTATGAAAATGTTCAGGGGTCCTTGTTAGGTTTAGTGGGTTGCTCTTTCTTCTATATTTATAACTTGTGCATTTCTAAAAAACTGACTTTGAAGCACTAATAGTCATGCAAATGCATAAGCAAAAAAGAAGTTACATTAAGCAGAATCTACACTGTGGATGGCAAATGGGAAATGGGAACCGGCTACTAAGTAAAGCATGCTGTCAATATGCCTTAAAAACAAAATCCCTAGAGCGGTATTAGCTGATGAAAAGGAACAAAGAACACCGTGTGTAACAAATGTATTCAAAAGAGGAGATTAAAGAGACAATGGTGTCTTGGAGGCAAACTACAGTTTGCTGTAAGATAACTTTAGGTGCATCTTTTAAATCAATGCTTAAAAACAACAAACAAACAAACAAACAAAAAACCTGAGCAGTTCCTAACTATTTGAAATGCAAATCCTAACTGCAAAATCTTTTCTCAATCTTTGACACTGTAGGTTCTGAGCCACGTGAACCACGGGAGGAAAAACCAAACTGCAACCATTTTGAAAACAAGGGTTTCATCTGAATAGCGGAGATGAACTGTGACTTCTCATCTTGTAAAAAGATGGAAATCCTTCAGAACCAACAAGGCAGCTAGGATCTAGCATTCCGTTCCGTTTCTGCCAAGCACCCCGGAACCAGTCCTCCAGCGTGAATCATGCCGCGCTGCAGCCTCTCCGCGGCGCTCTGGAGAGCTCCCCGCGTGCGTGGTTCTGATCTCCTTCCCCAGCTCTTCGATGACGGCCAGCAGCTCCGCCTATTTGCTCTGCGGGCACCTGGCTGTTCCCAGTTCCCTGAGTGTAGCCTAGGGACGGTGACCCGTAGTCACTGAGCAGCTGTCGGTACTGTGAAGACGTCGCCATGCTGCCGGAAAGCCGGCGGACATTCCCGGAAGGCGTTGAGGGCGGCGGCAGGGGGGCATGTGCGGCAACCTCAGGCACTTTCTTAAAGGACCGTGTACTTCAGTGGCGCATTCACCAGAAGAATCACAGAGCATAACCTTGGCGAAACTCACCAATTACTAAGTGAGGACCCTTGTGTTAAGCCTCCCTTTTCCTGTATTTTCTGCACGGTGCTTCGTGTTCTCTGTCCTCCATCACAGTAGCTTCTTTGGTTTCCTTCTGGGAGCATTCATCACAGTGCTGTCTGGTTATAAACACAGCTGGCCCAAATTGAGCACCTTGCATCCTGATATATATCTCCAGCCCATGAAAAATCACCCCACATAACGTGGGCAGTAGCTGCATTGAGAACTTAACAGGATTTATCAGGCTCACCTGCAATGCTGTGCTTAGCGCCACTTGGCAATCTCAACAGCAATCCACACAATTGATTCTACCCTAGAGAGTGTGAAGATCTGAATGCACTTCCTGGTCTTTGAAGCCATAACATCTCCAGCGCACCCTGAAAAGTCCTAAAATCCTCTTGGTTTATTCTTTTTCACTGGGGCAAGTGGCACACATTTTGTTTCTCCAAAGGGTTATGAATAGCCAAATATATGCTTCTGGTCTTTAGAGCTTCTCAGATATCTCATAGTTCTTCCATGTATCTCCTGCTGTGTTGAAAACTTGCTGATCAATCATGCCTCCAGCTGTCCACAGCACAGAGGGCCCTAAGGAGGAATGAGGGATTGTTTTCTTCCGCTGCCTTCATGAAACACAAGCACAGGGATTATATGAGCATCTTTTAGCTTCGAAGGGTAACCTGGTTACTACTTGGGCTACAACCTGATAGTCTTGCTGGTTTCATAGACAAAATTTGATGACAGGAACTCATGTAATTGCACAAACACACACATGGGAACAGACACACTTCTCAAAATGTTTAAATGTTCAAAACTCAGCTGTAAGCTGGGACGTGAAAACTGTTTCCACACAGAGTGCCTTCGTAGATGGCTGATAGATTGTCTACTGAAAGCCTGGCTAATCCAGAGTGTGAGTGCAGTCTCCTGCTAGCCAAACCACCATGTATAACAATATATATATATATAAAGAATATATAAAGAAACTCAGCAGAGTACAGGAGGTAAGAATGGACACTCATGACTTCATGACTAGCTGATGATACGTATAGCCTTTCCTGAACAGCTGTGCTGCTGAAGTAAATTAATATTCTATGTGTTTTATTATCTCACACAAGCTTGCAAAGATTTTTTTGTCTCCCATGTGGACTCTGAATTGACTACCCTGAAAAATAAATTCTCCCCCCATGGATCCAGCTTGGCACCTGAGAAGAGTTCATTTTTGAATTAATTTCTAGGACACAGACCTCTGCGGACTATTTCAGAAAAGCCAGGGAAACCTATCATACCTCTCCTAGGCAAAACCCTCCAGCATCTCATCACCTGCAGCATCTCTTGTGCTATTTTCTATGTGCCCCACCCTGTCTGTGCCCCACCCTCAGAGCTCTGCTCTTCCTTATGCTTGTCATCATCCCCATCCCTCCTGCCCATTGCTCTCGGTCCCTGTTGCTGCCTTTGTGGATCGGCCTCATGCACATAGCAGTGCATCTTGCTCTCTCCTGCAGCTCCTCAGCCTCTATTTGATGACCCAAGGCTGCCATCCCTGCATGGATGCATTGATGATCCTGCCAAAGAAGAGATTTTCATATTAATAAGGCCTTCCGGAGATGAGTTCAGTCTCAGAAAGTGTCCCACAGATCAGAACCCCCTAGGAGACTCACAGAAGAAAAAATTCTGGGTAGTTAAGCCTCACAGCGTCTTTAGCTGTAAGACAGGGTTGAGACAACTCCTTCACAGGCTTCACATTTCTTCTTCTGTAACCTCTGAGCAGAACAACTGCTGACAAAGCCTTAGACTCCCATGGACATGGCATTAGCTTCTTCCGGTTATGGATGCTGCAGCAGAATTTCTGGCTCTTGATGAGAGGCTGATGCTAGGTTGCAGGTAAGGTTATGCTTGATTCTGCTTTTCTAAAACCCTAATGCTTCAGAAAATCTTCTTGAGATTTCTGACAGTTTATTCTTCCACATGCTTTTGCTCATTGACTCACTTATTTACCCAACAAACACAATTGAGGGCCCATGATATAGAAGACAGGATAGTAATAAATGAGTGTGTCTCCTTTGGAGAAGTTTATATTTCAATGAGCTATATTAAAAATTGCATATCCTGTTAAGATGTGTGTGATTCTTATAAATATATAGGGCAAAGTATGTTTTATATACATATATATAATGTTATATATGAAATTATATATATATATATATGGGAGAAATTGTTATGGAAACATACATCAGGGAGCCACTAGCTGTGGCCTATTTTGGCAGAGACCTCAGAAAAGAGAAGGCACTGAAACTGGGCCTTCTCAAATAAAGTGGGTCTCATGCTATGCTAGAAATTTTCCTTTAGCTTTGCGGGAGACAGGAGAGTTCACATAATTACTCATTAAAGGGTAAAACTTCACTGGATACAGAAGGAAAACCAAAGATCTTGGTCAGTTTTACAGCTTACTAGAAGACAGTAAGCAGGAAAACCATGGATTCTGGTCAGTTCTATAGCTTACTGGAAGACTAGCTTACTAGTACTAGTGTGACAGTGAGCAAGAATATTTCTGAATCTCAGTTTCTTTATCTATAATGGGGATGATAAAATCAGCTTGTTTCAATTCAGGTTCTTAGTTACAAACAACACTAACATATTATAATGGCTCAATGAAAAGATAATTTATTGGAAATATATTAGTGGGATCACAGTTTCAGTGTGTGGCTGGAGGACCAGGCTTGGAAGAAAGGAAAGAATCCAGGGAGTTTTCAAAGACTAGGAACAGAAAGTGGACAAAGATATGCTGACTTCTGCACTGCTAAATCAAGAGGCTTGAAGTCCAAAGATTGCTTTCTGTTTGTCCCCTTCTCAGTATTGAAATTGCTAAGAGCTAGTGACTGGCTGAGCTGTGGATTCTTGAACTTCCATAGTAGGAAATAAGGTGCTGGGGATGCTAATAGAAAACAGGAAATATTAATAGAACAGGGGATGCCAATGGAACAGAAAATACTAATAGGACAGAGGATCCCACAGAACAGAAGCTATCAATAGGACAGGGTCTCATATTGAAATATAACCCCCAATGTTGGAGGTGGGGCGTGGTGGGAGGTGATTGGTTCCAGGGGCCAGATTTCTCATAAGTGGTTTACACCATCCCCCTAGGTACTGTCCTCATGATACTGAGTGAGTTCTCCTGAGACCTGGTCATTTAAAAGTGTGTGGTACCTCCCCCTGGCTCTCTGGCTCCTGCTTTCGCTATGTGATGTGCCTTTTCCCTGTTCACCTTCCACCATGATTGTAAGCTTCCTGAAGCCTCCTTGGAAGCAAATGGTGCTATGCTTCCTGTACAGCCTGCACATCATGAGCAAATTAAACCTCTTTTCTTTATAAATTACCCAGTCTTGGGTATTTCCTTACAGCAATGCAACAACAGAAAAATACACAGAAGATGCCAATAGAAGAAGAAATACTAACAGGACAGAGAATGTCAACAGGACATTCTAATACTATTAGCACAGGTGATGCCAATAGGACAGAAAATACTAAGAGGACAGGGGATGTTAAAAGATAGAAAATACTAATAGAACAGGGGATACTAATAGGACTGACAATACTAACAGGAGAGGTGACGTCAACAGGAGAGAAAATAGTAATAGGACAGGAAATATTAATAGGACAGGGGATGTTAACAGAACAGAAAATAGTAGTAGAGCAGGGGAGGCTAATAGGACAGACAATACTAACAGGACAGGCGATGCCACTGTTACAGAACAGGAAATGCTAACAGGACAGGAGATGCCAAGAGAATAAGAAATAACCAGCAGAACAGGAAATACTAATAGGACAGGGTTTGTCAATGGAACAGGAAATACCAATAGGATAGGGGACATTGCTCTGAACAACAGAGTTAGTTCCCTTACAGTGTCTAATGCTATCCAAATAAGATCATCAATTTGGAAGCGTTCTATAAACTGGGATCTTTTATACAATGTTAGGGACATTGCATATCCACTGTGTCTCTTTTTCTGTTGTTATTACCTGACAATGGACTTATCTAATCTGATTTATCAGATGAGGGCAGAAGAAGGTCTCCTTCGCAATCGCTCTATTCAGTATTTGCATGAACCCTTTCTTTGGGGGATTAGCCAGGTACATGCTGACCTGCTGAGCTAAGATGCCACATACACTTCCCAGTTTCATATTACAAAACCAAATTTTCTACTCATTTTCTACAAGAAATTTTGAATACCCAATCCCTGTTGAAAACCACATTTTGATGGGAGGTATAAATGATGCAGAAATATATGGATACACTTTTCTTTAAAATAAATACAGAAATTAAATCAAAAGGGACAATTGGATTGATATAAATTTAGTCTGTCCAAAAAGACAGTGTTTGTGCACTAAAGTAGAAACACTAGCTTCTTCTCTATTGAATGTGAGAAAGACTGCTGACCATCCAGTGAAGCACCTTCTTCTTCTTTCATAATACAGGCTTATAGCCTGAGTGGATCTGTTGACTCAATTGTATTTCACAGGTTCCCTTAGTGTTGCATTGCCAATGACTAAAGTTTTCTTCTGGTTAAAAGGGACAGAAGTGACATGTGTTGTTTCTAGGTCTGACACCAATGAGAGTGCCTTTTCCATGTTCCTTTTTCCAGATGTAGTGGTGACCCAGTTTCAAACATGCAGACCATGACAGTATCCTAGGGCAGAAGTCAGCAAATCTTTTCTGTAGGAAGTCAGAGATAATAAATGTTTTAGGATGGGTAGGGTGGTTCATGTTTGTAATCCTAGCACTTTGGAAGGCTGAAGTGGGCAGATCACTTGAGCCTAGGAGTTCAAGCAGTGTGGGCAACATGGAGAAACCCAGTTTATATGGTTTGACTGTGTCCCCACCCAAATCTCAACTTGGATTGTATCTCCCAGAATTCCCACCTGTTGTGGGAGGGACCCAGGGGGAGGTAATGGAATCATGGAGGCCAGTCTTTCCCATGCTATTCTTGTGATAGTGAATAAGTCTCGAGATCTGATGGGTTTATCACGGTTTCTGCTTTTGCTTCTTCCTCATTTTTCTCTTCCCACCACCATGTAAAAAGTGCCTTTTGCCTCCTGGATGATTCTGAGGCCTGCCCACCCGTGTGGAACTGTTAAGTCCAATTAAACCTCATTTTCTTTCCAGTCTTGGGTATGTCTCTATCAGCAGCCTGAAAATGGCCTAATACACCAGTCTCTACAAAACAAATACAAAAAAAAATGATAGCCAGGCATGGTGGAGTGCACCTATAGTCCTAGCTACTCAGGAGTCTGAGGTGGGAGGATCTCCAGAGTCTGGGAGGTGGAGGCTACGGTGAGCTGTGATCATACCACTGTATGACAGAGTGAGACCCTGCCTCAGCAAAATAAAAAAATTAAATAAATAAAATACAAAAGAAAATAAATGTTTTAGACTTTGTGGGCAATATGGTTTCTGTGTTAGTACTCAATTCTGCCATTGGTACACAAAAGCAATCATAGACATTATATAATGAATAGTTGTATTCCAATAAAAATTTATTTACAGAAACCAGATGAGGGGTCTGGTGTGCTGACCCCTGAGTGTGGTGATAGTAGGGAAGAAGATGAATGAGCAATGCTTTGGAAAGAATCTAGTTCCATGAAGTACCATAGGAAACAAAACTGCCTTAACACCTGGTTCTGTTAATGGCAGGACTGCTATCCATGAGACAAGTAACTTTTTCTACTTTTTCTATTCTTTATGGAAGTCTTTGTTATAGAAACCTATTCTTATCAAATATGTGGAAAACCAAAAAGTAAAATAAAAAATCACCTTTTAGAAAAGCTTCTTGATTAACCAGATCAATTAATACAATTTGTGCAATAAAATCTTTAAGGCAGAACCTTTTCTAGACCTGTATGCATCCCCTATTGCTATGGTTTGAATATCTCTTCCAAAGTTCATGCACTGGAAACTTAATCCCCAATGCAACAGTATTGACAGGGGGATCCTTTAAGAGATGATTATGTCATAAGGGCTCTGCCCTCACGAATGGGTTAATGCCATTATTATGAGAGTGGTTAGTCATCAAGGGAATAGATTCCTGATAAAAGGATGCGTTCAGCCATTCTTTGTCTCTGCCTCTCTCTCTATCTCTGTCTCTGTCTCTCTCTGTCTTTCACACACACACACACACACACACACACACACACACACACACACATACACACACCCTCTCTTGCCTTTCCTCTTTTTGCCATGGGATGATGCAACACAAGGCCCTCATCACGTACTGGTGCCATGATCTTGAACTTCCCAGCCTCCTGAATCATTAATGAAATAAATTTCTATTAATTGTAAATTTTTCAGTCTGTGGTATTATTAGAGAAACACAAACGAAGACATTAATGATATCTAGAATGAGCTGTTCACATAGTGTTTAAATAATGTTTTATGACTACTTTATTATTTTATATTATCTTCAAAACTATTATTAATATTAGAACAGCTGCTGCTCCAAGCTACATTCACCAAACTACTGGGAGAAAAATAACACCTTGGACCGTATTTTGGATGTAGATAATAATAATTCAGTTATACATCTTATGGAAAATGTGTACAAATTATACTGTACCTAGAATAGTAGATTACAAATATCCCAGAGGCAATGTGATAGAATTGAGATTGTATTCTAGAAAATAAAAATACACTATCTTTGTTTTAGTTAGACTATTAGTTCATTTTCATGCTACTGTGAAGAAATAACTGAGACTGGGTAAGTTATAAAGAAAAGAGGTTTAATTGACTCACAGTTCCACATGGCTGGGGAGGCCTCAGGAAACTTACAATCATGGCAAAATGGGAAGCAAACACATCCTCCTTCACATCGTGCAGGAAAAAGAAGTGCTGAGCGAAGGGTGAAGCCTCTAATAAAACCACTGGATCTCGTGAGAACTCCCTCACTATTACGAGAACAGCATGGGGAAAAACCACTCCCATTATTCAATTACCTCCCACTGGGTCTCTCCCCATGACATGTGGGGATTACGGAATTACAATTCAAGATAAGATTAAGGCGGGGACACAAAGCCAAACCATATTAGTTAGTTTGGGCTGCTATAACAAATTACCATAGACAGGTGGCTTAAACAACAAACACTTATTTCCCACATCTCTGGAGGCTGGGAGTCCAGGATCAAACCACTGGCAGATCCCATGTCTGGTGGGGGGGTTGCTACCTGAATTGCAGATGTTCATCTTGCTGTGTCCACACATGGAGGAGAACAGAGAGAGAAAAACTAAGTTCTCATATATCCTTTTGTGGGGTCACTAATCCCAATTGTGGGAATTCTACCCTTATGACCTTATCACCTTCCAATGGCTCCACCTCCTAATCCATCACCTTGGGGATTAGGATTTCAATATATGAATGCGGGGAGGAATGTGTAAACATTTCGTCCCTAGCAATCTCTATCTTTAGTTAGCCAAGAGGAAACGTACAAAAGAAAAATTTACTTTGAAAATAAAAATATAAACATTGAAAATAAAAATATAAGCATGGAAAATAAAAATTTACTTTGGCCCAACAGATAGAAAAAGGCAAAAACTATAGATAAATAGATTTTGCTTTCTGAACAAGTAGTTGGAATAAATGGTAGTCTATATTCTCAGACGTGCCGTCTTCCTTTGTTTTGATAACAGAATTTAATTTTTATTTCAGCATCCCCTCCCCCACCCTCAGTGGTGGAAATGCATTCTCAGGCTACTCAGTAACTTCACCTTTTAGGAGGTGTGTCCACATTTGGTGCAGACTTTTCCCGTTTCAAGGTGCTGAGCATGTTTGGATGGGGCTATTTGGCCTTCAGTGCCATTACCTAGCCACACTGACCAGTTTTAACATCCCAACTCCACTGACTACGTAGTCACCAGTCCACAGGGGATACCACTTGCTCTGTGTCCACTCTCAATCCCATGGAGGGCTTCCCAGGACAGCTCTCTGTGCCTAGGTCAGGTCGATTGCCAGTCCTGGAAAATACGAAACTCAGGCTCATCTTGATTTCCTTTTACCTTCACCCTCAGCCTGGAATTAGAATGGAGTAGGAGTATAAACAAAACGATGTTCTCCTCAGCAAGCATTCTCTCACTTTTTTCTTTCTCACCTCATACCCTATTTTTTTGAAAGATAATGTTGAGTGTTATTCCACCTTCCCCAAATTCTGCTGAGTCACACTTTTTCATTTAGAATAAGCCTGGCAAGCCCTGGCAGCTTTCTGAATGGGGCAGTTTTCTGTATAGAGGGAAGCTGTTTAGTATTTCAGAATATCCTCCTTCCAGAAGGACTATCCTATTGCCAGAGCTGCAAAGTTGTCTTGCAAGGTAGCGAGTCACTCATCACTAGACATGATCAGTCAAAGGCTCGTCAGTCACTTGTCTCGTAGGCTGTTGAAAATTTTAAGCAATACATCAGAGGCTGGCTCAGTAGAAAGTGGGATCAAGCCAAGACAATGATAATAACCTCTGGTGTTTGTTAAAACACTCACTGATTTTCTTACCTTGCTCTGAGATGCACTAAATTAAAATCTAAAGGGGTAAGAGAGATGGTTGATATTTTAAATAAAATCACCAACTTATTTTTATCCAGTGGTATTTTAAACGCACTGGCATTCCACTTGATCCTGAGATATTCAGAAAAAGACTTATTCTAATTAATACCCACAAAGGCTTACCAAATTGGGCACATTACATTGTTCCTGAAAGCAACATATAACCAGTGAAGACTCCTTTTGTTTATGTCGTTAATAACAGATGTCGCAAAGAGACATCACACATGCTTGGTTAATATTATCAAAACAATTATTCATTTATTCATCTCAGCTCAGTGTACTGGTGCAAGCTGGCTCTATAGATCTTGCAGACATGGCCTTTATGAGTGCATAAACAGAAACCTGTGTCACATGTAATAAATCATCTCGAAACCCTCGCGACTCAGTGAGTACTGACGGGAGATATGGATAGCCTAACGTCTGATAGACTCCGCAGAAAACTGAGATTCTAATCATCTAGGAGGCAGTGATATGAAAGTCTGATCCAATTACTTACATTTTCCAGAATACCCAGAGTGGAGGCAGAGTCTTGCCTTTTGTTGAATGGCAATCTGACATGCACCAACACACCAACATCCAGGAGCTGAAAAGACGAAAGTGAGATGCTTTGATTGGAATTGTTTTTATTCAATTAAGCAGTGAAGCTAACCTATATAATAATATGGCATGATGCTCAAGTCTAATTCATTTTCTAGGGTTTAATGAAGAAATTAAAATGTTATAAGAAAGAGCCTTAGTTCTATGTTAAATTTTTAAACAGCTTTGTTAAAAATCAAATACTTTAACTAAGAAACTATTTTATTTCATTGAAAGCCTGGATTCTACGGTCAGTCCCCTGATAGCCACTTTGTTGAGTGGCCCTGGGGGTGTTACTTAAACTATCTTTGCCTCAGTTTTCTTAACCATAGCTGATGAGGGGAATAGTGCCTACCTCATAGAATTGTTGAAAGGATTAAAGGAGTTAAAACGTAATGGCTTTGGAACATCATCTGGCACTTAGTAAACCCTGTATTGTCACCTACCTTTTCTTTCAACAAACATTTACTAAGTGATTATCAAGTGTCAGGTAACAGAAAATTAGCAATAAATCAAATACACTTCTTCCCTCTGTTCAAGAAGAGAGTTGTTTAAAAGGTAGACCCAAGTATGTGTTAATCAAAAGTTTGCAACGCTGAGGTGGAGCCACTCATGATTCTACCAGGAGTGATGGCAGCTGCAGGTCCCAGGAACAACATGGAATGAGTGTTGGTTGACTGCCTCCTGCTTCCCACATGGTGTTCCACAGTTTCTATTCTGTGAATTCTCAAAGCTTTGTAGGAGATATTGTCTCCTTTTATGAGAGAAATGAAGACGAGGAAAGGAAGGAAGAAAGGGAGGGAGGGAAGGAGGAAGGAAGCAAGGAAGGAAGGAAGGAAAGAAGGGAGGGAGGGAGGAAGGAAAGAAGGAAAGAGAAGGTGGGAGGGAGGAAGGGAGAGAGGAAGGAAAGAAAAAAGGAAGAAAGGAAAACTGAGAAAATTCATGTAAATTTTATGTTACATGACTGTTAAGTAGAAAAAGGCAGAATATGTAGTTTTAAAATTCATGTTTTTGACTTTTTTTCCTTGAATCTTTTAGAACAAAGAGACTTTCTATGGCTGACTAACCTATACGATTTTTCAACCTGTTGGTGAACTATAAGATTGCTTTGTGCCATGGACTTGAATTCTACTTTTCTTGGGCAAAACTGATTTCAGAATTAATTTAATTAAAAAAACAAAGCAGCTACGTTTAGAAACATTTAAAGATATAGATTTGTCTTAAGAAACCAAAGAATATAGGTGGGTAGCAACCCAGTTCCTTCCATTAAACCCTTGCTTCTAAGGCGCCTTACATGGCCCATTGAGAATCCATTCCACAAGCAGAGCTGGCTGGGCATCTCCTCTCTGCTGAGATTCGAGGATGTAAACAGAAATTATAAATTCTCCTTGCTGTCCAGGAACGTATGGCAAGAGCATATCAAAGAGGGTCTTGGAAACCCTGGACATTCAATAGTTGAGGCAATCTTCCATGCCTAAGTTTAAAAAACATTGTAGGATTTAGCAAGATGAAAAAAGAAAGAAATCAGGGGAAACAGCGACCTAGGCAGAGAGAAAGCAACGTGAGCAAAGGCAGGTGTTGGGACAGGATAAAACAAACAAAAAAGCAAACAGACATGGAATCGGTGGTGGTGGTAGGGATGGTAGGCAGTTCTGGACATGATCAAAGATGAATATGAGAAGAGGGAGCAGCCATGAAGATTCTGGGTGTGTGTTTGAGTCAAGAAACAGAAATTGTGCTTTGTCTTCTAGATGATAGAAAGCCATCTCAGAGTTTTCAGCTGGAGAGTAGCATGGCTGGATGGCAAGTTGCTGGATCCCTCTGGAAGAAGCAAGCATCTAAGGAAGCCAGCCCAGGAGAGACAGGACTCCTGCAGAGGCTCAAGGGAAAGATGGAAGAGTCTGAAGGAGGAGAAGGGGAGTGGGAGGTGAAGAGTCAAGAAGGATTTCAGAGGCAAACTTGGGAGGACTTGGCAGGTGATCACAGGGAATGAGGAATATGAGTGAAGAGGGTCACAGGGAAATGTTAGTTTTCTAGACTGGATGGCCGAGGTGGTGATTATGTCTACTGAGATAGAAAACATCAGGGGAATAGGCTGGTTTTTCCAGTAGAAATTTTTTTAAATTAAAAAACATGTTATTATTCAACATAAAGAACTAAAGTAAAAGAAGTACATGAAGATTAAAGGTTCAAAAAAATTTTAAAAAGCACTCACGTTCTCTCTGAGTAAAATATATATTTCATTCTGAGTAGATACATATGTATATACAAACATAACAGATATAGATAAGGTATAAATGTCATATATGTACATAGCTATCTATGTATGTATGTATTTATCTACAGAAAGAGAACATAAACATATTAGACATAACTTTTTAAATCAATCATAGTTTTAAAAACTAACAAATGACAAAAGAATTAAAGAAAAATGAAATGTAAATATTTGAAATAAACATTTCTTTAAAAGAGCTGTGTTTCTGCAAGAACTCTCCAATGTTTCGAAAAAAATACGTAGATCATTAGGAATATGAAGTTATTAACGTTTATTTTTAATTGCATGCTTCATTATTTTTCTACATCTATTGACTTCCTGCTATGAAACGTTTGAAAAATGAACACACTTCTTTTCACCTCCCCTCTGAGAGTAAGATTTTGAGTTCGTTTCTGGACAAATTAAGTTTGTAGTGGCTGTGAAATTTTTCAAAGGTGATGGAGAGCAGACAGTTGCATAATTTTGAAATATGGGATTGTGAAGAGAGGCCCAGGGAAAGTAAGGAACAATCAAGGAAAAAGGAGATCCTGAAGAATTAGAGCTTATAGAACTCAGTGGTTCCTTATGAAGAACCAATCCAAAAGAAAGCCAATGGAAATCCCCCATTAGATTTGGCAGTGGGAAGGTACCAGTTGCCCCTGTGAAGAACTGTGCAGATCAGTGTCCAGGGGCAGGAAGCACTAGGTGGGGTTTGAATGGGATTGCATTGAATGGGATTGAATGGAAGGAAGAGGGCCTCACCAGCCATGTGGACACATCATTCAAGAAGTGGTGTTACACACGATGGAATAACAGAAGCCCATATAGATGGTGAGTCTAAAAGGATATTCAGTAATTTGGAAAATGTTTTAATATGGATTGTTAAATTAAAAAAATGAACATTTTGTGGAGAATAAAATATATTACCCTGATCACTAGCTATGAAAATTCTTCTGCTATTGATTATCATCTTTTTTAACATTATTTTATCAATTTATACATTTTTAAAAAAATATATGTCTTTACACAAAGAATAACTGTGTGGACTCTGTGGGTCTGTCAGTGTCTTTATGGAGTAACTGGAGAGAAGGCTCACCACGTAGACCATTTATGGGTCACTGTTAAGATATATTTTTCTGTTTTTTTTCTTTTTAAGTTTTGTGGGTAAATAGCAGGTGTATATATTTATGGGGTGTATGAGATGTTTTGATACAGGCATGCAATATATAATCATCTCATCATGGAGAATGGGGTATTCATCCCTTCAAGCTTTTATCCTCTGTGTTACAAACAACCCAATTATAATCTTTTAGTTATTTTTAAATATGCAATAAAATCAGCATTGACTATAGTCACCCCGTTGTGTTATTAAATAGTAGGCCTTATTCATGCTTTCTCTCTATATATATTTCGGACCCATTAACCATCCTCACCTCTTCTCACGAACCAAAATCCTTCCCAGCCTCTGGCAACCATCCTTCTACTTTCTATTTCCATGAGTTCAATTGTTTTGATTAAAATGCGTTTTTTTCTGTTAGACGAGTGCTACAAAAAGACAGAACAGGTAGTCACTAAATGAGTGACATTGGATAGGGCAACATCATGATTTGTTATCCAAATAAGCTCAGGAGGTAGAGTGAAAAGAGGCAGCAACCCACTGGGGGCAGGAACTGACAGGCTTGTGTGAGCCTGCAGCACATCTGGTCCCCCCAGGCACGAAGGACACAGATTGGAAGTCCTCATTCCACACTTCTCTAGTGTTCTGAGGGCTTGAAATTGCCATAGATGATGATTGTTTTGGATCAAAGGTTTGAAGGTTTCTTTAAAAAATATGAGATAGGCACCTCTGTAAAAGATTAATTATAATAGTTTTACCAGATTAGTCGAATTCCCTGAAGGTATTTGAGAAATGAGACATTGTGTTAGGCAACAGGAGGCTATGCTAATGAATGAACTGAAGTAGTCATGGCCCAATACTAGAAAACTTTCTCTCTTACTCATTGTTTTAGTTTCCTAGGGGTGCTCTGAAAAAATACCATGAGCTGAGTAGCTTTAAACAAGGGAATTTTATTCTCTCAGGATTCTGGTGACTCATGCTTGTAATCCCAGCACTTTGGGAGGCCGAGGCGGGCGGGTCACGAGGTCAGGAGATCGAGACCATGGTGAAACCCCGTCTCTACTGAAAATACAAAAAAATTAGCCAGGCGTGGTGGCGGGTGCCTGTAGTCCCAGCTACTCGGAGAGGCTGAGGCAGGAGAATGGCGTGAACCCGGGAGGCAGAGCTTGCAGTGAGCCGAGATTGCGCCACTGCACTCCAGCCTGGGCGACAGAGCGAGACTCCATCTCAAAAAAAAAAAAGGATTCTGGAGGACAGAGACCCAAAATCAAGGTGTCACTAGGCTATGCTCTTTCCCTGGGCTCTAGGAGAGAATGGTCCCATGCTGTGCACTTAGTTCCCAGTGTTACCGTCAGTGCTTTGAACACATCACTCCAGTCTCTGCCTCTGTCACCGCACGGGCTTCCCTCCGTGTTCTTCTCCTCTTCTTATCAAGACACCAGTCATATGGATTAGTACCATCCAGTGTTCTCCGTCTTAACTGGATAACATCTACAAAGACCCTATTCCCAAATACGGTCACATTTGCAGGCACCAGAGGTTAAGGCACTGTTTAGGAGGGCACAGTTCAACCTACAGCAGAACTTTGGGTCAAGACAGACAAATAATTTTGAGAGATCGAATAAGATGGCACCAAAAGCCCCAGTGACATGGGTTTAAAAGTGACAAGAAGATGATCAAACAGAGTGTGTAGGAAACAGGTCATGAGAAGTTTATCTCTGAAAGGAAGGAAGCTGGAAGGAGGTGAAAGATTGAAAGGAGGAGGTTTAAATATGCATAAAAGCCAGTAGTAAGAATCTAGTTGAGAAGGTAAGTTTTAATATAAAAGAAAAAAAAACAATATAAACATCACATTAGGCAGGCAGAAATATAAACCATTGGCACAGGCCTCAGCTTTGGGGAGGAGAAACAACTCTTCTAGCAAAAGTAGAGGAATGTAACAGGATCCTGATAGGTTTATACTGCAACTCTAAGTGTAACTAGAAATGTGTAGGAGTTCGAGCAGGAGACTGGCTCACTAGGGTGGGCTGGGGAGGAGGCGCTGGTGGGAGAGAGGAGCTTGAGGTAGGAGAGAAGGCTGGTTATGGTAGATTCTGAGTAAGTGAGTGGCCAGGGAAATGGAGGTGCCAGGTAATATGGTTTTGCTGTGCCTCATCCAAATCTCATCTTGAATTGCAGTTCCCATAATCCCCACATATCATAAGAGGGACCCAGTGGGAGGTAACCAAATCATGGGGGTGGTTAGTTCCATGCTATTCTCCTGATAGAGTTCTCACAAGATCTGATTATATATATTTATATATGTGTATTATTATTATTTTTTTTTTGAGACAGAGTCTTGCCCTGTCACCCAGGCTAAAGTACAGTGGCACCATCTCGGCTCACTGCAACCTCTACCTCCTGGGTTCAAGTGATTCTCCTGCCTCAGCCTCCCAAGTAGCTGGGATTATAGGCACCCACCACCATGCCTGGCTAATTTTTGTATTTTTAGTAGAGACAGGGTTTCACCATGTTGCCCAGACTAGTCTCGAACTCCTGACCTCAGGTGATTTGCCCACCTCAGCCTACCAAAGTGCTGGGATTACAGGTGTGAGCCACTGCGCCTGGCTAATCTGGTAGTTTTATAAGGGACTTTTCTCCTTCATTCTCATTTTTCTCTCTCCTGCCATCTTGTGAAAAAAGACATGTTTGCTTCTTCTTCTGCCGTGATTGTAAGTTTTTTGAGGCCTCCCCAGCCCTGCAGAACTGTGAGTCAATTAAACCTCTTTTCTTCATAAATTACCCAGTCTTGGGTATGTCCTTATAGCAGTGTGAGAGTGAACTAATACACTAGGGCTGCTGAAGGCCAATTTGAAGTGGTTCCTGAGACCAGAACCTAAGACTCATATGTGGCATGGTGTTGCAAATGGGAAACCTAGAAGCTGGAGGCTTGAAAAGAAAAAATAAATTAATTGATTAATTTAAAAAAATCAAAGTGGACAGGCAACCTACAGAATGGGAGGAAATTTTTGCAACCTACTCATCTGACAAAGGGCTAATATCCAGAATCTACAATGAACTCCAACAAATTTACAAGAAAAAACAAACAACCCCATCAAAAAGTGGGCAAAGGACATGAACAGACACTTCTCAAAAGAAGACATTTATGCAGCCAAAAAACACATGAAAAAATGCTCATCATCACTGACCATCAGAGAAATGCAAATCAAAACCACAGTGAGATACCATCTCACACCAGTTAGAATGGCCATCATTAAAAAGTCAGGAAACAACAGGTGCCGGAGAGGATGTGGAGAAATAGTAAGACTTTTACACTGTTGTTGGGACTGTAAACTAGTTCAACCATTGTGGAAGTCAGTGTGGCGATTCCTCAGGGATCTAGAACTAGAAATATCATTTGACCCAGCCATCCCATTACTGGATATATACCCAAAGGACTATAAATCATGCTGCTATAAAGACACATGCACACGTATGTTTATTGCGGCACTATTCACAATAGCAAAGGCTTGGAACCAACCCAAATGTCCAACAACAATAGACTGGATTAAGAAAATGTGGCACATACACACCATGGAATACTATGCAGCCATAAAAAATGATGAGTTCATGTCCTTTGTAGGGACATGGATGAAACTGGAAAACATCATTCTCAGTAAACTATCACAAGGACAAAAAACCAAACACGGCATGTTCTCACTCATAGGTGGGAATTAAACAATGAGAACTCATGGACACAGGAAGGGGAACATCACACTCTGGGGACTGTTGTGGGGTGGGGGGAGGGGGGAGGGACAGCATTAGGAGATATACCTAACGCTAAATGACGAGTTAATGGGTGCAGCAAAACAACATGGCACATGGATACATATGTAAAAAACCTGCACGTTGTGCACATGTACCCTAAAACCTAAAGTATAATAATAATAAAAAAAAATCAAATGGACAAACAAGTAATGCCTGGGTTTGTGAGCTGAGGGGCCTGGGGTCTAGCGAGGTATAAAGTAGAAATGCTGTTTCCTGGTGATCCCTCACCCTTAGCAGCCAGGACTCTCAGGAGGCTTGGTTCACCCAGCGCTGCTGCTTGACAAGCTCATTCCTACCTCCGTGATGCATTTCTTTTCCCCACATTAACCATAAGGTCCACAAACATAAGAATCACGACTTTCAATTGCTTTTGGCAGCACTTAGGATGATATTGTATGTTATATATATAGGAATTGATCCATACGCATTGCTAGATGGATTTTTGGACCATATTTACATATGTGTAAATATATATGTAGATTATATATAATATGAAAATGTACATTCTATTCTTAATTGGTGGAAGTGTATCTTAATTATTTACACATTGTACCAAAGTTATACAAGTGAATTCTAGTTAAGAGATATGATAATTTCCTAACAATTTTGCTTTTGTGTTTTTTAACATAGACTTTCCTGATGATTTTGATAATCCAATCAATGAAAATTAATTAGATAACCTTTTCTAACAGTTGTCAATGTCCTAATTTTGTCTAGTATTTGGTGTTCATTTTCAATTTTTCTATTTCCAAACAAAAAAGTCTTCATTTTTGAATATACAGTAAAATTTCTTAATGCACAGGCATTAAATGTGGAGTGATATAGTGGTTGGATTCTTGAAAACATCACTGTAAATTGTCTCTATGAAAGATATAATCAACAGTGTTTCATCATTTGAAATAACTTTACAGTGAATATTCCTGTGAAGTACAACACACATGCATACAAATCCTTTCACAGTATGAATAATCATCCTTCAGCTTGAAATTTTCCAATTGATTACATGTCAATATGTAGAATTTCCCTAAAGAACGTTTCACCTTAAGGGGCAAAGATGTAATATTAACCTCTGTATCCTCCTTAGTGCCTGAGGCACAATGAGCACTATTATTGCTTAATTAAATTTAATTTTAACAAGGCTGAGCTAAGCTTACCTTTGCTTTTAAAACAAAAGACAATTCTGAAAGAGCATGAGTGTGATGTCCCCTGGCCCTGTCACGCAGTAGATCTGTCCCTACTCATTCATCAGCTCATGGCCTCCTTCATCCGTGCAATAAACTGAACACGTGAAGGCTCCCAAAGAAGGTCATGCAACCTGTCTTAGTTTGTAAAACTGTAAATGGAAATAGAAATACCTTCTTCCTAGAACTGATTCCAGTACCAAATAAGAAAACTGGTAGGAAATGTGGCATTTGTTTTTAAGTGCTATGCAAATACAATTTTTTTTTTTTTTTTGAGACAGTCTCATTCTGTTGCCCAGGCTGGAGTGCAGTGGCATGATCTTGGCTCACTGCAACCTCTGCCTCCTGGGTTCAAGCTATTCTCCCACCTCAGCCTCCTGAGTAGCTGGGATTACAGGTGTGTGACACCACACACAGTTAATTTTTGTACTTTTAGTAGAGATGGGGGTTTCACCATGTTGCCCAGGCTGGTCTCGAACTCCTGACCTCAGATGATCCACTCAGCCTCCCAAAGTGCTAGGATTACAGGTGTGAGCCACCACGCCTGGCCACAAATACAAATACTTTAACATTATTCTTAGTAAGGGGCCCTTCATCACTGGGGCTTGTTAACTTTCAGTGATCAGGAGCCCAGTGACACTCACTCCTTTGGGGAAACATTTGCTTGGTCTTGTGAGTTGCTGCCTTCTAAAGGCAAATCTTTTGGAGGGGATTGTTGTCTCCTGTTCTGTTCATTAAGTGGTGGCAGAAATGTGGCCATGGAGGCATCAAATACATGCGCTATCATAGTCTCTGGGATGAGGCCCTAAGATGGTCTCTGAGGGAACTGCTGAAACAGAGATCTGAACAAAATCAGAACAAGGGCTTAGGCCAAGAGAATCAGCATTTGGTGACATGAGACAGAGGAGTGATGGAGACCTGAACCTTGCAGGGTAATCAGGAAATACCCAGAGAGATGAGAATCAGGGCACGGGACGGCTCAGGATGAAGTTCTGCATCAGAAGATATAACTCAAGCTGTACTGCTGGGTGGGCCGCTCCTATGAGCTTCCCCCAGAGGTATTCCAGAGCACAGAGACAAGAGCTGTGCTCTGTGAGGACATGAGGGTGACCCAGGCATGCATTCACCATCCTGGAAAATTGATGGAAAAGAAAGGAAGTAGCAGGTTGTGGCTGAGTCAGAAATGAGGTGCAAAGAAGAGGGACCTGGGCATTTGTCTTTTTTGCCCCAAGAAGGGGAGAGTCCCTGCCTGGAAACACTAACAGAACTGCAGCACAAAGACAGACCCGAAGACCACCATCCAGTGTTTCTCGGATTTTATTCACAGAGCACATCAGTATCTACAGACAGAGCTCACCCAGGGGCGGCCCCGGAATAGCTTGAAGTGGCGATTTCACTGCACCCAACATTTCTATTTTAACTCAAGTTTTGTTTTAAAGCTTCAAGTGAAATTGACGTTATTTTCATAACATGTTCATGTTTTTTTAATATAAAAACATGTTTTAAATTTGTTACTCATTACTTATGTAGAGATTTTTCCTTATCCTCAAGGACTATTGATACTCCAGGAAGATTCTTTTATTCATCCCATGAAGTACTTATTGGAAACCTCTATGTTTGGATCAATGATCTCCAATAGCTCCCCAAATATGCAATAGTTCTGTAAGTTTTCTGGTAACCACAGTTAAAACATAGGATGAAATTAATTTTACTAATCTATTTTAACTAAGCGTATCTGAAATATTATGTCAAATATAATTAGTACAAAAATTGATAATGCGATTGTTTTCTCTCCATCAGAAGTCTTCATGTTTCAGTGTGTACTTATATTTCCACCACATGTCAATTCAGACTAGCCACATTGCAAGCACCAAATACCCAAATGTGCCTAGTGGCTACCATATTGGACACAGTTCTAGATACTGTGTATGTACACAAAAATATAAATATTTACTCTTATATGGCAATATATGCATTTTTTTTCAGAGAAGACCATTTTTAAGATGTAATATGAAGTCTATTATCTGAAGAGTGAGGAGTCGGCCTACAAGGAGAAGGGGAAGAACATAACAGGCAGAGCAGATGTTATCTGTGAGGATTCTAATATTGGAAAGAGCCATGTGCATTCAGGAAATTGAAAGAGGCAAGTGTGTCCCAAGCTGAGAGTGTAGGAAGGAGTGATACAAAGTGAGGCTGGAGAAATAGGAAGGGGTTTGATTATGCAGGGCCATTATACAAAGTTTGGGTTTAATTTTAAATGCATTGGGAAGCAGGGGATGACACGATCTGATTTTTACCTTAAAAATTATTCTGACTATACTAATGAGATTGGAGACAGGAATTCTGCTAGGAGAGAATGGTGTTTTGGATAAAGTACCGGAAGTGGTGATAAATAAAGGATTAGAATTGGGAAGACCCAGTGTGGCAGGGGTGAGGGTCAGATGCTAAGATGTCTTCCCCATCTTTCTCTTATGCAATTGGATGGATAGAAGGAAGGATGAATGGATAAGTGAATGGTGGAGGAATTTACTGAGATAGAAAACTCTGAGGGAGCATAGGGAATATTGAAATGATATTATTTGCACAGGCTCTTCTAAATGCTTCACATAGATACATTTGTTTAATTTTTACCACCATCCTATGAACTGGTATGCTATGGGCACCTGCATATTACCCATGAAAAAATTGCCAGAGTTTATGGTTAGTAAGTGTTAGAGCTAGGATGTGTACAGGTCAGTCTGACTCCAAGTCTGGACTCTTCACCCCTAGACTCCACTGCCAATTCAATTCAAGTGGCCTGTGAGATATTCTATGTAAGTGGAAACTTTATGTAGGTTGCCCAGATGGGAGTTATGGGGAATTCAGTGGAGAAATCCTGACCATTCTGGATGAGAGGAAACCCTCGCATTATGTTGTTTCTGTGCCCCCGTGTAGTTCCAGGTACACGGATAGTGACGTGTGCCCAGTCGGTGCAGGGGGTATTTTCCATTCTTCCCATTTAAATGTGAAGACACTGAGGCCCCAAGTGTTTCAGAGACTTTCCCCAAGCCACCCTGTAAAGGGCAGGGCCAGATAAGCTCCTGGTTTTCCTGGCACTTGCTCCCACATTCTCTCAGATGCACCTGAGGACATTTCTGTACAGCACGTTGGCAAAAGCGTGAGAAAGATTTTGAAGATTTTCCTAGATAGCCTCGATTGGGCAATTGCAGTTTCTCAAGTTGATCACAGCTAGTGTTCCAAAGAAGGAACTAAAAAATAATGAAACCTAAGCATGCTTTGTCTTTTTAATTTTTTTTTTTTTTTTGAGAAAATGTGTGCAATTGAATTTATGTTCCTATTTATTCAAGGGGAAGCACTCAGCCTGGTACTTGTTGAGTGAAAATGACAAAAAAGACTCCAGAATTCACCCCACCTAAATGCAACCCTAGAAACAGGGTAGGTTTGCTTCCTCGCAGAGTCCCAGTCTTGGAGCCATGGCACCAGCTGCAGGTTCTAGAGAAAGAGAGGCCAGGATCAGCCAACCTGAGTGACAGTCCTTGCTTCTGCAGCTGCCAGCTCTGTCACTTAGGAAGATCATTTAGCCTGTTGAGCCACAGTTTCCTCATCCATTAAAAGGGCGAATCCTTGCCTTGCCTGCCTAATGGACTTGTCACGAAGCTCAGATTAAATGAGGGAAATGAAGGGAGTGGCAGATCCCTGTAAATTGCAGAGTCCGCTGGAGATAGATGGGCACCCTGTGGTTCTGATCATGGAGGGAGGCTGTCGTCATCATTGTGGTCATCATTGTCTTCAGCTTCCTGGTTACAGCAGCTACGATTTCTAAATTTTTATGTGATGGGGACTTTACACAATATTTTATCCCATTATCACAACAATCTTTCAGGCTAGGGGTTATCTTCATTTCACAGATGTAGGAGGTAAGCTCAGGGAGTCATAACTTTCCTCAACTCCCTAAGTTAAAGGGATCAGATGCAGGTTCCAGTCCAAGCCCTGTCTCTCTAAGCCTGTGCATTTATACTGAAGCACACTGGTTCCTTCTCCCCAGATTACTCTCCCCAGAAGCAAACACCACCTGTGGAGGCCCTTCCCATTTGGACTCCACTGGACCTTTCTTGCCCAGATTCCAGCCAGTCTGTGGGAACTGGGCAGCCTGGCAGGAGAGATCATCCAATTCTAGGTGACCCACTGTCCTGAGGGCGTCCGCTGACTCAGTGCCATACCTACTACCTGCAGTCACTCTCAGCAGCAGACCCTCAGGACAGACTTCAGAGGTGAAGCTCCCCCAGGCCTGGCAACTCTCCTCTCTACCCTTGGAAAGGTGTGTTGGAAGCCAAGCCGACTGCAGTGGGAGAGCCAGCTCTCTGTCTGAGAGCCGTTGAGGGCCTACAGTCTATCCGGCTGAGACTCAGCGAGACCTCCTTTCACTCTCGTCTCCTCCTTACCCATATGCAAGGCAGGGCCGCGGTGGCATGGACCATGACTTCTCAGGGCTGTTTACCCCAGGCCTGTCCCCACTTTCCTAGAGCTCTTCTTACAGGAAGTGGACAGAGCGTGGTGTGCTTCACAGGACTTCATCCCATCCATTCATTTCTTTCTGCTCCAGAAACATCTGTGCAGGAGGCAAGAGTTATGGCGAAGCCCCTTTGCCACCAAGGAAACTGTTGTCAGCTGAGTGAGGGCTTTGGGGTGAGCCTGACCTGGATAACACCCTACATTATTAATTAACCTCCTACGTGATTTGGGCAAGTTACTTAAGCTCTCTGAACTTTAGTTTCTTCCTCTGTAAAATGGGGAGAGTAGCACCTGCCTCTTGGGACATGTGAGGGAAAATTGAAGAAATGTGGCAACTTTTGGACTTGAACTATATTTAGTAACCTCTGGTCTCTTCCACTTACCAGATGAAAATGAGGTTTCTAGAAATGAACCTCCTGCGGAAGCCTGTGGCCCTGGGAGGTAGCAGAGTGGGTGCACATCCACGTCTTCTGACCTCATATCTAGGACGTGTCCAAGGAGCCCACATTTTCATCCCAGTGCCTATTAGGACTTGCAGAATTAGGCAACTGGTTAAGAGGAAGGGTAACATTTATACTTGGATCCATTAACCTTTCTCTTCTTTCTGGGACCCAGCTTCCTCCAGCCTGGGGTTAAATTGCAACCTCAGTAGCACTTGGGTTAACCTCAGTGCCCTTTTCCATGGTTAACTCAGCCTGCATCCTGATGTAGTTTGACTTCTCCACGGTTGTGTTTGGCTTTATGACTTTGGATGTCAGGCAGGTTTCCGTGGCGATGAGGCAGCATTGGTTCCAAAGTGCAGGCGAGATTTGCTGTTCCTGCTGATGCTGAAGCGGGGCAGCCAGAGCAGGGGGCTTTGGTCTGCGTTCCCACAGTTGCCCGTGGCTGTGTGTGATGTGTATATCAGGGATGTGTGTACCAAGCATAGAACTTTCAATCAAATACATTTTCTCTTCTTAGACACTTGTGTATAAAAGATGGTCAAACTGAGGACTATATTAAATTTTTTTAAAGGAGAGATTCTACTTTCAAAGGCTATGGTTCAAAGTGTATTAGCAGCACCATACTCATTTCTGAAGCTCTCTTTTAGAGTTGTGGCTACCCCAGCCCGGAACTGGGGATAGCTTCTTCCCAGTTCTGTCTTTTTGCCCATCCACCTTTCAGATAAGGCGCGTGTGTCTGAAATTTCTGTTTCACTTTCTTAGTCTCTTTACCCATTTAAAAAAATCATTTCTTCTCTACTGAATTCCTGGAACACTTTTTGCCCGTGCATTTAGTAAATATTATTTTGCGTTTATTTTATCTTTTGCTCCGTGCTATCCTTTCCTCTCAAAAGAGGACAGATTCTGAGATTTACTCATCACTGTATTCTTTATGAAACAATTGCCTGGAATATCGTAGGAGCTCCGTGAAATGCAGCCACGCTCTTCTTTTCAGAGGCCATCCCTGCGCCTCTCCCATTAGAACACTGGGGTGCTTCCCACTGCCCTTAGGACTCAGTACAAGGACCTGGAACGACCGTAAATTCCACTGATCATTGCCTCTGCTGACCTTTCCACACTGGCCTCTCATCTGGCCACTTCATTGACCTCATCTGATGCTCCAGCCTCAAGGGAGCCACTCATGGTCACTAGACTTCTCCAAATCCCCCGTGGTCTACAGAGTAAGTTGCAGTCAGCGGAGCACTGCAAAAATTCGAAGCAAAGCCTCTTTGAATCATGCACCTTTGTGTTATATCTGGATAAATACAATATGGAGTCGTGCTGGTTCTACCTCATGAATCCAGACTTGTTAGATAAGCCTTGAGGGGGCAGTTTGTATATTAAGTGAGAATATTTTGTTAATTTGGGGGAACAGATGTGAATTGGCTACTGAGTGGGACTCTTCTCAGCTCTTCTCTTAGATACACCCAGCCCTACATGGCTTAGCGGATGTGGGGTCCTCAGGATTCCAAAGGGGACAAATGCCCGGGTCCCTCCTCTTTTCACCTCATTTCTGACTCAGCCACAACCCGCTACTTCCTTTCTTTTCCATCAATTTTCCAGGATGGTGAATGCATGCTTGGGTCACCCTCATGTCCTCACGGAGCACAGCTCCTGTCTCTGCGCTCTGGAATACCTCTAGGGGAAGCTCATAGGAGGGGCCCACCCAGCAGCACAGCTTGAGGTATATCTTCTGATGCAGAACTTCATCCTGAGCCATCTCATGCCCCGATTCTCCTCATCTCTCTGGGTATTTCCTGATTACCCTGCAAGGTCCAGGTCTCCATCACTCCTCTGTCTCATGTTACCAAATGCTGATTCCCTTGGCCTAAGGCCTTGTCCTGATTTTGTTTGGATCTCTGAGTGAGATGACGGACAAGGGCATTTGTCCCTTTTGCCCCAAGAAGGGGAGGGGCCCTGCCTGGAAACACTAATAGAACTGCAGCACAAAGAGAGACCTGAAGACCACCATCCAGTGTTTCCCGGCTCTTATTCACAGAGCACATCAGTGTCTACAGACAGAGCTCACCCCAGGGCGGCCGTGGCATAGCTTGAAGTGGCGATTTCATTGCCCCCAACGTTTCTATTTTGTCTCAAGTTTTGTTTTAAAGCTTCATGTGAAATTGACATTATTTTCATAAATGGTAGGAGGCTTATCTCAAATCTCCAGCTCCATGTCATCCTGTATTCTCATAAAGTTTATGTTTCTCCTAGTACTTCTATTTCTGATCTGCTACTTTCACCTAATTATTGACAACCCTGTGTCTCGGTTTTCAGCTGTTCTCTGCTGTCTTCCTAAATGTGGCAAAGATGAACCATAATGTCCTCTTGACTTTTTTTTGTAATACCTACAAAATGCTACCAAAACGTCTACGCCCAAGGCATATTTTTATTGAAATTTGAGGATAATGATGTGGATGATGAGATGGATAATGAGGTGGGCAAGGATGACTTTCAGCGTAGCCTGGCAAACGACTGGCATTTTCATATTGCATGATATGATTCTTAAGAGTCCTTCCTCCCCAGTGCTCCACACCCTGAGCTGCTTGTTGCTATAGACCCAGTGAGGCACCACGCCCTTGGCTTCTGGATACCATCTAGCTTGCTACTGATAACATACCCATAGAACACGACATCTACCAATTATTTATCAATGGAGACTGTAAGATTCTTGTAGGTGACATCAGTCCTCAAGTCCTTGGGTGTCCTCTCTACCATCACTCAAGCTGGGCTAGGAACTCCTCCTTCTCCGCTCTTCTGGCACCTTGTATTACACCTGCCAGTTTCCTCACCAAGCTCTTGTCAGTCACCAGTCGGACCCCATTTCCCCTGTAACCAGTGCCCAGTTCTGGGAACTCTGAGAAGGCTCAGAAAATTGACCAGAGACTGTTAACAATTTGCTATATTATAGATTGAAACCTTGCCTTCTAGCCTCACTGACATGAAAATCACGGCATAAAAAAACACCAGTTGTTCAATAAAGTTTATGAGAATGTTTAAGGAGCTTGTGCTGGGATAAAACAAATCAAAGTACAAGGCCAGGCCTAGTGCATGATTGCATGATTTAAACAGTCTACTCAATTCCTTCTTTACTTGTTGGCTGATAAATTTGCTGATCAGAGCCTCACAAAAATCCTTCCCACGTCTGCTCTCATCACTGTGACATTGAGGTATTTTGACACCTGGAGTCATATCAAAGGTGGAAGATTTAGAATGTCACAGCATTTTTTTCCGAGAGTTAAAAATGATTACTGGTCTTTGATTAAAATATGCCATGGAGTTTAATGGGAATCACACAGGGTGAGCCAAAATTATGATTTTAAGTTTTCTTGTAGTCACTTAAAAAATGTAAAATTAACTGTAATTGTGTATTTTATTTAAGCAAACTTATTTGAAATTTAAACATGTTGCCAATATAAAAATTATTAGTGATGTTTTATATGTTTCTTTCCAATTATGTCTTCAAAACCTGGTTTGGATTTTACATGGACAGCACTTTTTAATTCAAACTAGCCACATTTCAGGACTCAGTAGTCCCTCATGTCTATGGGCTGCCCCATTGGACAACACAGACTGGAAGCTTCATCATATGGAATCACTGTGGGAAAAAATTTTACAAAATCTGTAACAGTGGCTGTACTATTGCCATGCCATTAGGAAATTGGAAGCAAGAAAAGGATATCTATGTTCACCCAATATGGCAACTCTGTTCACAGGTTTTGGACAAGATCACTTCTGTGGCCTGAAGAAGAAATCCTTTTGGCAGGGCAGTAACTCAATTCTGTGTTCAAGTTAGAGGTAACTTTTAGGAATTTATATCAAAGTGCAAAACATTGCTAAAACAAGGTTCCTTTACATATTTGCAGAATTTCCAGATAACTATTCTGTTTTCTTATGAAGAGATTTTTTAGAGCTTCTGGCAGTTTTTATTTTTTTTCTTCCAGCTCTTGTTGAGATTTTTTTATAGACCCTAAGTTGTTCATAATAAGCCACCCACTTTCAAATAGGTTCTCTCTGGTGCATCTGTTCCTAGCTGGTAGCAGTGAGCAAATTCGAGTTTAGAAACACTGTGAGAAATGTTAAACACTAGCATTTGGTGGAAGCAGGTGCCACGAGACCGACGTGAATGTCAGTAGTTGCAATTGATCGGGGATTCTGGGGAAACATTCATTTGGCCTCTGCTTAAAATTCTGGGAAGGGTGGCATAATATCCATGTGATTTCCCTTCAAGTTTCAGCTTTGGAAATATATCCCAAAAGCTGTGTGAATCTCTCATGAAGGCCAAGACCATATTGGCTGTTTTTTTTTTTCTTTTTTTTTTTAAATTTGTCTTCTCCACTCTTTTCTCTCTTTTCTCCATGTACAGCATTTATGATTCCATTGTGCAAAATCTTACTTAGTCTCCAAGTTTAAGTCTACTTCACTTGACTCTAGTGTGGACTACCGAATTAAGAACATAGAAAGGGGAGGCAGCCATGTCTTTCCTAACCTACCACTTGGGAAAGAGAAAGGAATGACCCAAACTACGGATCTACTGATGATAAGGTGCTCATCTCTATTACACACACTTAGCCACCCCAACTTCTCAGTTAAATGTCAATTTCAGACCAAAAAAAAAAAATTAAGAATATAAATATGCCCCGAATATTGCATGGGTCATCATATATACATATATATGTAATATTGCAGCTTATCTGAAACTCAACTTTAACTGGGCTTTTTCTTTTTTTTTTTTTGTTTTTGAGATGGAGACTTGCTCTGTCACACAGTCTGGAGTGCAGTGGTGCGGTCTGCAGCCTCTGCCTCCTGGGTTCAAGCGATTCTCCTGCCTCAGCCTCCTGAGTAGCTGGGATTACAGGTGACTGCCACCATGCTTGGCTAATTTTTGTATTTTTATTAGAGATGGGGTTTCACCATGTTGGCCAGGCTGGTCTCAAACTCCTGACCTCAGGTGATCCACCCGCTTTGGCATCTTTATTTTTAGTTGCTGAGTTTAGCAACTCTACATAAAAGGCCAACCTGTTTTTCAAGCCTTGACTGTGAACACTCTACATGCCTACCACGGAACAAGTGCCTGCCTTTTTACGCACAGTGTTCTTTGCAACTCTAGTGTTTTTGCATATCCATTTAGCCAACACATGTGTTGAGCATCTACTAAGAATACTGGTGATACCAACATAAGTAAGTCATGGTTGCTATTACTAAAATACTTATAATCTAATAAAGTGAGTCAGATATGCAAATAAATCATAGAAAACAATGTGTCATATGGGCTGACAATAATTGTCTGCACAAACTAGAACGTGGGCCAATAAGGGAGTGGTTCATTCCATTTGGGGATGTCTGGGAAGATGCCATAGAAGAGGTGACTTTAAGTGAAGACTCAGAGAAAAGAGGAGCTACTCATTAGAGGGATGACTTTATCTGCAGAAGAAGTATCCCAAGAAAAGGCCAACGCATGGGAAATCTTAGCGTGTCTGACAAATTGCAGGTAGTCCAAGGGGGCTGTGTGGTGGGACACCAAGTGTGAAGATCAGTAGCAAGAAATGGGTGGCTTAGAAGGCAGAGGCTCAACCATTGAGGGACTTTTAAGCCTTGCTAAGGAATTTATTTATTTACTTGTGGTAGCCAGTAGAACTCTTTCCAGGGTTTCCACATGAAATTCCTTTAACATCTTCTGTCACTGACAATGCCTCCTCATTTTTCAGAAAGCAACACACAGTCATGTTCTGTGAATCTTTTCATCATATCCAGACCAACTGGCCTTTCTTCCTTCGGCTGACCACATAATAGTCTAATTGCTGTGCCCTAACCCTAACCCTCACCCTAGCCACATTGGCATGTAAGGACCTAGTCACAGCTTCTGTTCTAGACTGCTGTCCTCCTTAAGGGTGGCAAAGGACTAATTCCATCTCTGTCATCACAGAGCCCAGCAGAAGACTCAGAAGTGTTAGGTACTCATAGAATGAAGAAATTTGAACAGCACATTTCAAAGGAATGAAAGCACTGCCTAATTCTCTAAAATTCCATAATTTAATATCAAAGAGATCTATTAACCATGACACTGAGCCAATATATTAGTTTAGTAGGCTACCATAACAAAATACCACAGACCAGGGGTATTAAACAACAGAAATTTATTTTCTCACAGTTCTGGGGGTTGGAAGTCCAAGATCAAGGCACTGGCTGATTTGGCTTCTCCTGAAGCTTCACTCCTTGGCTTGTATAATGCCCATCTTCTTGGTTTGTCCTCACATGGTCATCCCTTCATGTGTGTCTGTGCCCTAGTATCCTCAGCTATGCGGGAGGCTGAGACAGGAGAATGGCGTGAACCCAGGGGGGCGGAACCTGCAGTGAGCCGAGATCGCGCCACTGCACTCCACACTCCAGCCTGGGTGAAAGAGCAAGACTCTGTCTCAAAAAAAAAAAAAAAAAAAAAAAAAAAAGAACACCAGGCCAGGTACAGTGGCTCACGCCTGTAATCCCAGTACTTTGGGAGGCCAAGGCGGGTGGATCACCTGACACTGGGAGTTCGAGACTAGCCTAACATGGAGAAACCTCATTTCTACTAAAAAAAAAAAAAAAAAAAAAATAGAAAATTAGCCAGGCATGGTGGCACATGCCTGTAATTCCAGCTACTTGGGAGGCTGAGGCAGGAGAATCACTTGAACCTGAGAGGTGGAGGTCGTGGTGAGCCGAGATCATGCCATTACACTCCAGCCTGGGTGACAAGGGTGAAACTCCGAACTCTGTCTCAAGAAAAAAAAATAAGTACATAACAATAGAGTCCCACCCATATGACCTCATTTTTACCTCAGTTACCTCTTTAAAGGTCTTTTCTCAAATATAGTCACATTTCTAAGGTACTAGGAGTTAGAACTTCAATGCATTGTTTTTGAAGTTCTAACTCCTAGTACATTGGGAACCTGAGTCTCCTGCTGCAACAGCTGGAGTCATCTCCTCCCTAGTGCTTCAGGTAACCGAGAACACCACGCTCAAGATGTCATGGTGCATGATTCAGCCCATAACATCTAGATAATGTGAAAAATAAAAATGTGAGTCACAGCCCCTGTCCTCAAGCCTCTTACATTCCAGTTTAGCTATAAATTCATAACTCATGGATCCTTTCGAAGTGTATCTGGCATCCACTATCAGTGGAGGGGATGAATGATTGTTAAGCACTCTGCATCTTTATTTGTAAAAGAGATTATAGCGTTCACTCCACAAGAGTCATTGAAAAAATTAAATGAGAATAAACATATCTGTGTTTTTGAACAGCACTATATTATAAAATACTAACCAGGATATGATTTTGAAATATTCATTGATGTTTTTCCTTGCTTATTTTTCTTCTGTTATATATTTCCCACTTTTCTCTGCAGGCAACATTTAGGCAGCAGAGTCTAATTTCTGTTGGTTGTTTCAAGGATGGAACTTACAGTAAAGGAAAGTGGAGGGGAAGCATTTTATCCTAGTTTTTCTGTTTCAAACGTAAGCCCTTTAGTAAAATGGAAATGATTCACAATAGAAAACTTTAGACAAGAATGTGCCAAGTGTGAGGGCTCCCCCATCCCACTCTCCTCCATGGGTGACGCCTAAAAGTGGGGTCATGAGGGATGATTATAGGGAAGTAAAAAGACAACAGAGTGACTTTCCAACAGACTTTCTTTTCCATGCTGAAACAGAAAACAAAAGCTCTGTTTTTTCTGTTTTCTGGACGGAGACTGAAGCAGCACACCTTAGACTCCTATGGTCCGAGGGGCAGGGGTGCCTTGTGCTTCCTGACCTGAACCTGAACCTGAAGATATAGGGAGACCTGGAGAGGGCGGGCTCTGTGTGGGGCAGGTGGGCCCCGCAGGGATCCCTGCACATGTACTGTGGAATGGAGCCCAGGCCTGCAGAGTGGCTCTGAATCAGCAGAGCAAAGCTGGCTTCCAGCAGGTTCTGCAGATGGGGTTGCAAACGTCATTTCAGTGGTCACCATGGATCGATTCTCAGGAACCTGTGTCGCAGATTGCTGGGGGAGCACACGGTAGCCTTTGGGGCCTGCCTGCTGCTCCCGACCCCGGGATGCTACAGAAATTATGAGTTCTGAGAACTTAGACACAGCCTGTGAGCAATGCCGAGAGCTATACATTTTTAATTAAATCAGGTGTGTTTCTTTCTGCCCTTCCCTCAGTTCTAGGAATTGAAATGCTGAGTTCTGGGGTTAAACAGGTACTTCACCCATGCTGGGTCTATAGAAAGAGATTCAGACACCTCATGATATTTTAATATTACAGATGAAGCTAATTTAATTTGTAGGAAACCCATCTCCACTACACCCTCGAAATGAAACACTAATTATTCTAATAGTTTCTATTGCTTTTATTGGATTGGCTCTAATTTTTCTACATGTATCCTAATTGAGACTCCAGGAGTTGAATGCAGTTCCTAAGAATGGCCAGGGTCACATGTGGCAAGAAGGTCCGTGGGCTCCTGTGCTCATGCAGGAAGCCCCATGCACAGAGGCAGGGGCCAAGGAGAGCAGGAAGGTTCCAGATGGCCTGAACACAGGGCTTACCTAAGAGTGATGGAGGCAGGTCAAGAACACAAGATGAAAGCACCTTAGAAAACCTCAAGTGCTGAGTGAAATGGAAATAGAATAAATTGGCAATGCCCCTTAACTTCTTGACTCAAGTGTGCCTGCCCCAGGTGGCCTCGTTAAAGCTGTGCATCTGGCTGTGTGCATGGAGGTGGCTCTCCGTGCTGAGGTGGGGATTCGCCATCTCGGGTCTGTTGGCCCTAGCTCCACCTGCCCGAGTCTGCAGGAGGCCTCCTGTAGAATGTGAGGGGACTCCCTCCGCTGAGGGACAATGTGTCCTCTGTGTGGTCTGGAGAATGTTGGGCAACAGGCTCACATCTCAGTCTTCGGCTCAGGGTGGCTGGAGCGTGGGCAGCAGGCTCAGGTTCCAGGCAGGCTGTGCTGACTTTTCCTCACTGACCTTGTCCGCCGCCAGGTGGACTGAACTCCCTGCCAGGTGGCCTCCCTGTGTGTGTTCAGCAGGTGGCCCTGAGAGCAGGGAAGAAAGGAGTTCTGTTTGTGACTCTCAAAGAGGCCAAGCTGACAGGACCAATTCTGTTCAGGGATTTTGTTTTCCTGCTCCAAGCTTCCAGGGTAGCCGATGATTAACTGAGCACTGACCTTGTGACTTGTACTCAGGGCAGGCTGGCTGGAGCCATGTTGGTGCTCCCACAGGTGACACCAACAAGGAACATAACGGTGCCACAGACACAGTCATAGACAATCACAGACCGCAATGATGGGTCCAGGCTGGGGTCCAGCACCTTCCTAGATTCTCACGCTCCTGTTCTCCAGTAAACCATGGAGCAGAATGGCTCAAAAACACAGCCTGGGGCCACTTCACACACTCTCAGCTGCAGATGCCCAGAACTAGGGCTCCCCCTGCACCTCCTGGAGTCATCGCCTTCCTAGTGCTTCAGGTAACTGAGACCACCAGGCTCAAGGGCCGCCTCCTCCCTGTGGCCTGTGAGCATCTGAAAGCATCCCGGGGTGCACACTGGTCTCTGATCTCTCCGCCCTGGGCCTGGCCTCTCTGCTCAGTGGAGAAGCAGGGGGACTTTCCAGGGCCTTCACATAACCTTAGCCCTCAGCCATTCCTTCCTATCTTGAGGGCATTATTTGCCTTTTCCTCTCCTTGAATAGGATAGGAAGTCATTTGTATCAAATCCTCCAGGGCTTGAACTTTACTCTCCCCTCTTTTGCCTCAAGGTTTCCCCTCTGCTCCCCTGAAAGCTGCCTCTACTTTTGGCCAGATTTCTAGAGTTCAATGGCCAGATTTGGCCTAGTCCAATTTTGCAGGTTTTGTTTGTTCATTTGTTTTTACTGTCTCTACTGAGATATCACTGGCATACCATACAGTTCACTCATTTAAAGTCCACAGTTCTATTTTACAATTTATTCCTAAAGTTGTACAATCATTACCACAATATAATTTCAGAACATTTTCATCAACCAGAAAAAAATCCAGTACCCATCCTGAGTCGCTTGCCATCACCCCCAACCACTAGGGGCTTATTCTGGAAGTGTTATCTAAATATACTCATATAATAAGTAGCATTTTATGTCTGGCTTCTTTCACTTAACAAAATGTTGTCAAGGTTCATCCACATTGTGTCATGTAGAAATATTTCATTTCTTATTACTAAATAGTGTTCTATTGTATGGATATGCCACTTTTTATTTAGTCATTCATTGATGAACACTCACATAAAAGTTTTCATGAACATATGTTTTTGTGATTTCTGGACATATACCTAGGTGTTGATTTGCTGTGTCATATAGTATCTCTGCATTTAACATTTTGAGAATTGCAGTTATTAATATATAAGTTAAACAAAATACAAATGTATTTTCAGAAAAAAGGTAATCTTCCTTTTTCTGTATGGAACCAATCACAAATTGGCATTTCCTGGGAAATATGGAGAATCTTGATGTTTCTGAGCCTGCAACAGTGGGCAGGTAGTTGAGAGAGATGTGCCTCCTTTCTGCCTTCCATCCGCCTGTGGACTGACAGCCTTGGGCTCAGAGGCAGGGCAGAGGCAATAATTAAAGTTTGCTCACAAAGACTGGGATATTTGGATTAGCCTCAGATAGTGTTTTTCTCACCTGTAAGACTGAGTAGGGACGACATCCCTCTTTCACATGTTTTTGTTGTTGTTTTTTGTTTTTTTTTGGTGGGGGAACAATGGCATTTGTGGATGCCATGGATTCATTTTGACATGTCTGGTCTTTGCTGAGTGAAAATCCCTGTCCTTCCAGAATAGGCTTGAGCAGGTTTACTTACCTTCTCATCAAGGCTGGCGTGAGCCATAAGGAAAGAGGTCCTGGTCTTTGTCCTTATTTCCACATCTGCCCTTGTGGCTCTTCTTCCTCTGGTGCTGCCCCCACTGGCGACCACAGCCCTGCCCTTGTTTTCTGTGCTGGTTGTGTTGCTGTGACTAGGAGGGAGCCTGGGTCTAAGGAAGTGATGATACGTGCTTTTTATTTGAGTGAACCAGTGACCCCTGTCACCCAGGCTGCAGGAGTCAGCTGACTTTGGATGTGCAGTAGGATACTTCAACCACAGTTAAGGGCTCAGTTGAGAAAAGAGGCTGTAAGTTTACAGTGGCTCTAATCTACCACGCTATGTGTAGCTGCTATGATTAATAGTCACCACCGGCTTTTGTGAAAACATGAGACTCCCTCTATATTTTTTAAAACTGCACTCATTCCAAGCTTCCTTCTAGCTCAACAGCAGGAAAATTAAATTTAGTTCATCTATTAAACTCAATCCAGTCCAAAAACTTTCTAGTACTTTTCTTTTGAAGTAGAGACTGTATTTCCTACTTTAAAAGAGAGGAACATGATGTTATTTGTGTCTTATACCACTATCAGATGACTAAAAACCCTTTACTTTAGGGCGAGGTTGGACTCTGCATTCCTGTTGCTAGCACAGAGCTGTGCTGAGTCAAATTGGAGCCTGAGATTTTGATGCTTCTTCATGTTGATTTTTGGATTAATTTGGATTAATTATATTGCATTCAAATATTATTCATGATGACTGGTTTCTGGCATCCCTTTGTTATATACCTGAGAAAAGTGAGGGACTTGGTTAACTTGGTATCCTCCATGGCCTAGCATGTAATCAGCTCTCAGCAAATATTTGCTGAATTTGGGAATTAAGAAGAGACTCATGATTGTGGTTTTTGTTTGTCTGTTTGTTTTGCATCTGGACAATCTCTGTAGACACTGCATTCTCCAGGTAGTCTTCAAAGCCAATGCACAGAATCCAAAGATACAGGTCATGCAATAGGCTCCACCCAGGAATGCATAGTAGCACTCATGGGATCCACAGCATTCATGGAGTACAGATGTGGGGGTTGGGAGCAGTTTGGGGACTAGAATGCTCTCAAGTATACACCTTTAGGAAACTAGGAGCTTTAACAATTCTGGGTCCCATTCCCTTGGCACAGTGAAGTTAAAAGGAGAGCACAATTTAAAGCAAATCATGTTTTAGAGCAGTGGAGAAATGAAGCATGGACTTGGCCCTAGAAAGAACTGGGCACAAATGCTGACTCTACCGCCTACTGGCTATGTCACAGGACAAGGGGTCCGACCTCCCTGAGTCTTTATTTCTCTATGTAAACAATGGACACAATCCTATTAATTTCAGATAACTGCATGGAGAACTACATGACCATAGGGTAAGAGTCAAGTGCACACGTGTTATGGAGAAGATCTTCAATAAGGGGTGTCTTATAGCACGGCTAAGTTCAGTGGCCACATGAGAACTTATTTGAATCATGACTGACCGTTAACCCGTCAACTAGTGGGATCTACCCTGATGGTTCTGGGGCCAGCAGCTACTAAACTTACACCACAGTGTATGTGAACAAAGACTAATTTGTAATTTGTGCAATTTAGTGTTCACATCCTCCAGAGACATAGCTGAGGTTTGTGCTATGGCTGCCAAGCACTGCCATTTATTCCTGCTGCAGCTAGAGCTGGGGCAGAATCCAATCTCATCACAAGTACTTTAGATTGCTTGGAAGAAAGGGTTTCTGTTGAATATTAATATAAACTGTTATTATAGATACCCGCCAAAGTCGTCTTTTTATTTTGTATCTCATCAGAGGTTGTAAAATAAAACCTTCCAGGAAATATGCAGTTGATTGGCTTTGATTCATTCCAACAATGATTTGCAAAATTGGGACTTCAATCTTCTTGGATGCGTACATTTATATACCTGACATCACATACCAGAGGGAGTTAGGCTAGGTAAATAGGCTTACATTTTAACCCTGGGTAACCAATGCCTTTCCACTGGCATGATGCATGATGAAGGGATGAGTGGGCTGAAGTCAGACATAGCTTCAAATATGTGAGCTTCGTTGGCCTTGGGATGTCTGGGCATTTGAAGGAAAGTTTGTGCAAAGGGAAAGTTTTCCTTCCGACTCCTTTCATTTCCACTGCTGGGGTTAGGCTCTTTTTCTTCTTTTCCGCTGTGTTTGCAACACGTTGTCTTTCCTTTGCCGTCTGGCTGTGTTCTCTACTATTGTTCCCTGGCCTGGAGATTCTCTCAGCTCTGTCGACAGCTCCTTCTTCTTGTTTGCTGTGTGTGTGTTTGTCTTTCTGGGATGAAGTTTGTTTTTCAAGCTCTGACAGACTGGCAAGGCAAACAAGGTTGCCATTTTTGTTTTGTTTTGTTTTTATGAGTATGGCAATTTTTAGCCCTTTGAAAACAATCCGGAGACTTGGGAGGTTATAATTCGGGATGCCATGTGTATAGGCATACATTCAGAGCTTATTGTGGCTGAGGGAACGAACTGAGGAAAGGAGGTGGAAGACAGATTAATGTGGATGATTTATAAATTGTAAAGGGACCAAGCTCCTGACAGAACTAAAAGATGAAACAGCAGAAAGGGAAGGAATTTTAGAGAATATTTTGAAAAGTTAATGTTGAAGAATATGTTTATGTCTGTATATACATATGTATATAGAGTGCATAAATAAACATTGCATCTCACACATATACTTACCTCCTGCTTATATATGTCAGGCTTCTGGCAACCTCATTCTTTTAGAATCCACAGGAGTAAAGACAAAAGGGTCCCTGAATGTGATAAATAGTGATCTCAAAGTTATGCAGTAGGCACGGGACACACCTCTATGTCCATTTGGCAGATAAAAAACCAGAGGGTCAAAGAACTTCCACAACTTGCTTCAAATGAAAGAGCTGTGCAACAACAGAGCCAAGGGTACAACTCTAGGCTTACTTTTGGGTCCAGGTTGAACCTGCAGGCTTTAGTGTCAGAATGATCTCAAAAGGTGCAGAATCTGAGATACATCTGTGAAATCCCACCACTTACCTCTAGATATTAGCAGTTAGGCCTATGAAAAGCAGAGTTATTCAAAAGAAGGTCTTAGGACTGGGTCTAGGCAATGATTTTCTTTAAGGACGCATGCAGAGGTAGAGGTCCTTTGGGAAAGAAAATTAACAGCATACCTTAGAGCTCATCTTTCTTTACAACAGTCCTCTCTTTTTACTATATATTTCTTTCTCCATTTAGACATGACAGCTCTTTAGGAGTATGAGATGTATTTATTTACAGTAATTTTGACTTAGATCTTTTTATAAGTCTCATATTTATCATCAGTTAGCTGTTTTGGCCATGAGACCACTCATATTTTAAAGGTGAACATTACTGAATTCTCAGAGTCATATGTCTTGCTTGGAATCTGATCACACCGCAAGCCTTCATCTTTAGAAAAAAACAAAGAGGAAACTAGTTGTGAAAGTATATTGGGGATTTAAGAGCTAAACAAGATAAGATTATTTTTACTATTATGAGTAAAGTACTAATTTTTGCAAAGCAGTGCCAGTAGTGGATCCAAACCAAGCCTGCCTCTCTGGTTATGGCCTATGGTTTCCCGAATCCTCAAATGACCTAAGAACATGTCTGAGCTTGAATACTCAACCCCAGGCTTCCTAAAAACCTAGATTTGATCTGAAATTCACTAACTCCAAATGATGGAATGGTCTCCAAACCAACACAGAAAAAAATGTTTCAGAGTTATTATCTTTTGTTGTAAGAGTCTACACCATTTCTGGTAGAAATCAATGTTATAAAAACAACACATTCAAATGGTAAGAGTGAGTCAACATGTTTGTAAGCCCTTTGAAGGCAGAGGCTGCTGCCTCTCTACTGCTTACTCAGCTCAATGGACTTCAGTAGGAGGATCTCATTGCATGAAGTCTTCCGGTTTCGTGGAAAAGTACCTCATCGGCTTGTGGCGACAGTTCTGGAGAAAGATCTCTTCCTTCCCCATCCCCCTTTCCTGTTTTATAGTTTTTAAATTTTCTTTGGTATTAATGAAAAAAGAACAGTTAAACACCATCAGTCAATTTATCATAACTAACTGTTCCATCATTTGGTAATGAATAGTGTAAATGACTGGTAGGAGAATAATAACAGCAGTGAAGATATTATAAAGGACCTTTTATATTCTCAGCCATGTAGATGACGCTACATGGTACAGAAAACTGACACTCTATTGAACACACTTATTTCTCAATGTGAATACCATACCCACAATAAAACAGAAAAAAACTCAGGGCTGTCAACTGTATTTTGGAAAGTGATCATGGGAAGATGCAAGCATAACATGGAGGTGTTAAATGGCAGATCTGTGATAAATAAATGTGTTATTTTGATGTGTATGAGTGATAATTGGATTTTAAATTACCCAAATATAAAGAATAGAATCTATAGTGCAAGATGTTTAGTTATGAAAAGAATTATTAAAAAAGCTCTCTCAGCCTTACATGCAATTTAAAAACACACACATATATACTGGGAACACCTTGAGTTTCCATTTTCTAGTCACAGACTTCTTGATAAAGTATCATGACAAGTTCATAAAGGATGAACTGAAGTTCCTCTTAACCTCTATCTGATTACGAAGAATGAGGATTAAACCAGAATTTCTAACCCATGAGGCATTCTATAAATTCTTGCTGCTATTGCTTTGTACATCAGTAGCCTAATATGCAATGGAGTAGGACTATACAGCCTCCTAGGAGCATGAGAATATTGTCAGAAGAAAAAAAAGGTTATGTATAAAAGTATGTCATTCTTTTATTCATACTTCACTTATTCAATGGATGTTGGTTAAATATTGTTATTCACCATGCACTCTTTATGGTATGGTTTGGCTCTGTGTCCCCACCCAAATCTCATCTCGAATTGTAATCCCCAAGTGCCCAGGGAGGGACCTGTAATCCCCGCATGTCAAGGAAGGGAGGTGATTGGATCATAGGGACAGTTTCCCCCTGTTGTTCTCGTGATAGTGAGTGAGTTCTTATGAGATCTGGTGGCTTTGTAAGTGTTTGACAGTTCCTCTTTCACGTGCTGTCTCTACTGCCACCTTGTGAAGAAGATGCCTGCTTCCCCTTCTACCATGATCGTGAATATCCTGAGCCGCACCCCAGCCATGCAGAACTGTGAGTCAATTAAACCTCCTTTGTTTATAAATTACCCAGTCTTGGGTAGTATCTTCATAGCAGTGTGATAACAGATTAATACACTCTATTTCATCCTTTCAGTGAATTTTGTTATTTAATCTTTACAATAGCAGTAGGGGAGTGATACCAGCATTATGCCCATTTCAGACTTGAGGAAACTGACATACATAATTTGAGAAACTTGGCTAAAGTCATGCAGCCTTCAAATAGCAAGCCTGAGATTATCTCCTGTGAGTGACGTGCACGTCAGGCTCACTGAAACAGAAAATGGAGGGCCTGGTCATCTCAGGAGCTGATTTGTCCTTGAAAGATTTGGTCTCTGTGCTTGGGAGAGTCTCTGGATGGTTATAACTTTGTGATAATAAATGGCTGATGGTAAATGTGGGTGTTATGATCAAGCAAATTAAGATAGAAAGCAGAGATGTGGAAATAAATTATTTCTATCTGGATACTCCATATGGATCTCAGAAAGCTTGAATACAGATAGAGGAGTTCTTAACAATGAGAGATTTAGAAACAGGCTTTGATCTTTTTCCCTTTCTGGCCAACTATGTATTTAATTCTTCCTAAGCTTTCATTAAGGTTTATTGCATATACTACTAGTAGCATAAAGGTGAATTTGAGTAAACATAACCTCTGAATTTTTATGAATCCAAAGTCAGGGTATCCTAAATACTAACAGTGTTCTTATTCAGATATTTTGCAGCTAATGAGGCCTTTATGATGGTAATGTTTCCTTCTAGTAAGATTAAAGAATCATACAATAAAACAGTCCACATTTCTGTATGGAAAAGCTATCTTCCACTACAGGTTAGTGCAAAAGTAATTGCGGTTTTTGCCATTAAAAAGTCTCTTTTGCGCCAACCTAATATTATTTCAAACAATGGATGGTAACAATTTTATGCAGGCTCTCATCAATATGTCAAGATCATAAATGGAAAATAGATTTAAAAAATACTACAGGCAGAAAGTCAAAAAAGTTTTATCTGATTTTGCACTCATGACATTTAAGATGAGAGAAGTGAGGCCGAGCGCAGTGGCTAATGCCTGTAATCCCAGTACTTTGGAAGGCTGAGGCAGGTGGATCACGAGGTCAGGAGTTTGAGACCAGACTGACCAACATGGTGAAACCCCGTCTCTACTAAAAAATAAGCCAGGCATGGTGCCACATGCCTGTAATCCCAGCTACTCTGGAGGCTGACGCAGGAGAATTGCATGAATGCAGGAGGCGGAGGTTGCAGTGAGCCGAGACTGTGCCCCGGCACTCCAGCCTGGGCAACAGAGCAAGACTCTGTCTCAAAAAAAAAAAAAAAAAGAGAGAGAGAGAAGTGAAACTAAAAAGTCTCAAAAAAAAATCTAAAATACCCAAGCTGGGCATGGCAACATGTGCCTATAGTCCCAGTTACTCAGGAGGCTGAGATAGGGGGACCACTTGAGCCCAAGTGTTCGAGGCTGCGGCGATCTATGTTGGTAACACTGCACTCTAGCCTGATTGATGGAGTGAGACCCTGTCTCTAAAAATAAATAAATAAAAATTAAAAAAATAAAAATAACCAAAAATATGAGATTGATGCCTGTGTGTAACCTAAATTCTAGAAGGGGATATTCTTCCAGGACATAGGAGTTGAGGAATATTGGCACATTCCTAGGAGGTGTGGCAACATGGTCCCACAGGGCATGATTAATAAAAGAAAAGTGACATACGGCAGGAAATCCTATTCTATGAATATTTTCAGTTTTATATACTGATATTACACATTAGGCTGATTCTGGCAATCCCTCTTTAATCTGTCATTTTAATATGGTTGGTGATATTGAACAACACAAGTGAATTTAAATATTGGCATAATCAATGTGGTAATGTGATTTAAAAATAGAGGAAAAAGAGATAATTTCAAAGGAAGAGACTCATGGCAAATGTGCCGTGGCATGAGAAATACTATGGGTCAGGAAATGTGTGTCTATGGGAATCAGCATCAAGGACAATGAGATGAAAGCCACGGATTTGGGTTGTCTACAGTTACCAGTTACAGTGGCAAGATACGATTGCAAAAGCAAACTAAAATATCAGTTATTATATAGAACATAACGAGTAGCACAAATCCATCTTGGACTCTTATCTGATAAAAGTTAATAATTTATTAATATGAGGAGGATATTATTATTAGTGGTTACTGTCCTAATATAGTAATTGGTAGAGAATATGGAGAAAATCAGCCATTGCAAAAGAGTAGGAATTGAAATGAAAATATCTGAATCCTAGTCTTTGCTTTATCATTAAGTAGCTACGTGTCATACCTTAACGTAGAATTAGTGAAAGTTCTGAAAGGCAGAATGTGAGCAAAAGTCTTTTAAAGAACTATAAACAAAACACAAGTGATTTTCACATCCAAGATTTTATATCGGGTATTTTAGCAAAGACATTTCTTTTGTCCTACATATATCTCTTTTTTGTTTGTTTATTTAGGATATAAAATATGTACAGTAGTGAGGCATTGAAATGTCATTAAGCCTTGTGTTATTGTTTATATACCTTAAAGAAAAGGGATTTGAAGAATTTTTCTAATCTCAGTTGCCTCTCAATTGCCCATGATGATTATCAGGTTTTGGGAGGGAACACAGTCAAGTTATCCAGTATTATACCAACCCTTAAGTTAAGAAATAAATAATAAATTTTAGGGCCGGGTGTGGTGGCTTATGCCTGTAATCCCAGCACTTTGGGAGGCCGAGGTGGGCGGATCATGAGGTCAGGAGATTGAGACCACCTTGCCTAACACAGTGGAACCCAGTCTCTACTAAAAATACAGAAAAATTAGCCAGTTGTGGTGGTGGCTGCCTGTAGTCCCAGCTACTCAGGAGGCTGAGGCAGGAGAATGGTATGAACCTGGGAGGTGGAGCTTGCAGTGAGTGGAGATCGCACCACTGAACGCTTGCCTGGGTGACAGAGCAAGACTCCGTCTCAAAAAAAAAAAAAAAAGAAAAGAAAGAAATCATAAATTTTAATAAAAATAAAAATAAAAACTGTACAATGACAAAAATCAAACATATCAAACTTAGAGGATTCATCTTAATATTTTAAAAAGGAGTTAATCAACTTAAATGATTATATTTTTGAAAAAAGTTTGAAAATTAAAAAGCTAAGCATCAAATGTATAGAGAATAAATTATTAAAAAAATAAAAAATAGAAGGAACTATAGAAAAGGCCAGAAATGAATGCAAAACAAGATACAATGGTCACATTAATAATGCTACAATGTAATTTCCTAACAAAAATTGATAAACCTCGAATAAGATTTAATAGGCAAAAATGAGAGAATGTATAATCAAATATTGGGAATAAAAAAGAAAACACTGCTAAATAGATAGTAGAGATCTAAAATATGAGAATATTTTGATCAACCTTACATCAATACATTTAAACAAAACAGAGAAAACAGAAAACTTTCTTAAAATAATATTCCAAAGCAGACTCAATAAGAAATGGAGAAAAAGAACAGTTTTATAAGCATTGAAGAAAATGAATTAGTAGCTCAAAATATTTTCAGGAAGGAAATAACAAGCCTAGACAGTTTAATAAGCAATCTCTAACATCCTAGGAACAAATAATTCTAATTATAGGTGAACTTTCCTGGAGAGTAAAAGAGGAGGGAATATTTTCCAATTAATTTTGTAAAGATAGTACAACTTTGACACCAAAACTAGGCAAAGTTAGTACAAGAAAAAATATTAAAATAAATTTAATTTTTAAATATATGTGGGAAAAATCTAGAAAGTATTAACAAACCAAATCTAATAATGTATAGAAAAGATAATATAAAATGAATCATTTTGGTTTATTCCAGAATTTCATGGTTTAATTTAACATTTAAAAATCCATTAATACAACTTACAATATTAACACATTTAGGAAGAAAAATGATCTTAATATACATAGATAATTTTCTTAACATTTGCCATCCACTTACAATAAAAATGATTAGTAAAATGGAAAGAGAAGAAAACTGCCTTAATATATTAGAATATTTCATTAAGTAGAGAAAAGTTAAATAATTTCCTCTGAACTCAGAAAAAGACGAGGACACTGCTATGCAACACTTTACTAAATATTTCAGCCCAAGAAATAAGACAAGAAAAATTATTGACAGACTGGGAAGTCAAAAACAATATTGTCATTATTTGCAGATGCTGTGATTTTCTGTAAAGAAAACACAAATTTCTATACCTTTATATAGAAATCATTAGCATTATTGTAAGAGTGTAGCAAGACTGATGAATTTGAAATCATTATGTAAGGGTCAACTGTACTTTTCTACCACATAACAAACTACCCAAAAGATGGAAGGTAAAATACCTAAAAATAAGTCTGATACTAAATATATGCATCTTATTCATGAAAACAATTATTAAGATATTAAAAATATTGAAAAGGAGTTAAATTCACTGAGAGCTCATTCTAATGCATAAAAATACAGCATTGTAAAGACAACAGTTGTGCAGAAGGATAGAAATGGGTGAGTGGAACAGAAAATAAGAACCCAGAAACAGATCAATGGTCAAAAAATTTCAATACATGAAGCCAGAAAAGATGTATAATTGTATGGAAAAATAAAAGTAGATTTCTATTTCAGACTCTACACACAAATACATCTCATATAGCTTAAGGTTTATATGTGAAAGTAATAAAAAACCCTTTCATATCTGTATGTTTGGTACACAGAATACTCACTACTGTTGAGGTCGTGGTGCAACACTGCCTGTGCAGGAATGGAGACAAGTTCAGGAATGTCTACAGCAGAACTAGTCGCTGCAGGAGACTGGAAACCACCCAAATGTCCATTGAAGGAACACAGACAATGTTTAGCAAAGAAAAAAAAAAACTGTGACTGCAATCACCATGTAAAGCAGGAAAAATCAATGAATTATAGGTGACTGACATCAACATGGAGAGAAATGTGGAGTGGAGAAGAAAAAAACACATTGTGAAGAACAAATACTACATAATTCCAGTTATGTAAGTTTCAAAAGGTAATATGTTGCTTAGAGAGTCACACTTTTATGAAATAGTCATTCTTATTTAAATAGGAAGGGATGATAAAATCACAGTTGAGGAGAGTGGCCAACTCCACACTGTGAAAAAGGGGACTGAGCCAAGAAGGGCACAGGTGGCTTCAAATGTTTTGACATCATTCTCATTCCCATTTGGAGAGTACATGCATGAGACCCCATTTCAATTTTATTCTCCTATCTATCCATCACCTATCTATATATATAACATATATATATATATACACACACATATGTATATATATAACTTTATAATTAAAACAAGGAAAGAAAGGAAGGAAGTGAGGGGGGAGGGAGGAAGGAAGATAATGGGATATCCCCTAATTTCTCCCAGCTCATCTTTGAGTCTAGTGCAAAGAAACTGGGAAGACATTCACCAGTTTACAAGATTACACAGTGTCTGAGTGGAGTAAAGGAACTGAGAGACAGAGCCTCTGGACTCTGTTCTGCAGAATAAGGAGGTCAGCCTGAAGGAGACAGCAGGACACTGAGTGGGGGGCCAGGAACATGAGAGCTTTGGGTCTACACCAGTGAATGTGTCTAGTCCAATTGCAAGGGGCGTTGAGTGAATTTTGCAGGAAGGAGCCAGGTCAGGAGGAAGTTGCCTTCTGGAGTTCCTGGATGAGCCTCCTGGGCAATTGATGAGAGGGAGTTAGGGCCTCAGACAGCTACCCTGGGATCTGCACCTCTAGCAGGACTGGGGGCATTCAGCAGGGGTTCCTTGGTTTATAAGCTCTGCTGGGAAGAGGGGTCCCATAGGTTGCAAGATGGCTGGAGGGGTCCTTATTCTCAAGACCCCCACCTAACTGGCCTCTGACGCCATCTGAAAGCCTTCCAATCTACTTCCCACAGGTGCCTGATTGCACTTCCTGGCTCAGATATCAGAATGCATTATTTCCCACCCCCATAACACATACATACACACACTTTAGTGCTTTCAGGACCACCCTTAGCCTTCAGAATAAAATCCAGACTCAAGGTGTGGGATGTGGACTTTCCCATCTGTATGGCTCATGACATCCCCTCTGACACTATGTTCTTTATTACCAGAAAATCAGAACTCCTTGATTTTCCAAGCATATGCCATCCTCACCCATGCCTCTGATCATGGGTGCTTGTTGTCACCCTGACCTTAGTACCTTCCTGTCAAAGTTCATTTCCCCTTTAGGGATCAGCCCAAGCACCAGAATATCCTTTCCTGGATGCTTAAGACTGATTGGGCCTCCTTTTCTCTGCCCTACTGTCCCTGAGGCAAATCTCCTGGAAAGTAGTGATTGCCTGGTGCTATCATTCTCACCGCTAGGGTAGGAACCTGGTGCCTTCTAAGGCTTTTACATTGAACTAATGCATAAGCTTCACCATGAAGTCATTCCTGAAATACAAGGGAAACTGTCTTTTTTTCCCTGTCCCTCTGCTTCCATTATCTAAGGAATCAGATCTTTGGCAATGAGGGAGACCCACAGGACATCCTGGTAAAGTTTGCAGATGAAAAGCCCTAATCAATGACCTTGAACTTGAACCATTCATAAACTCAATATCCAGATCTTAGATTTCTTAATAACAAAATGATCAAAAACAAAAAGGCCCAGGAATACAAGGAAACTCCCTGCAAGCTCCCGCCTTGAGGGCCTCATAATCTGAAGACTCACTTTTTGAGAGTCACTAACCTATACAAACTTCTAACTCTTTGCTATGGACCCCCAATAGTGACAATAAGCTACCACAGGCTCCATTTATTATGACGAAGTAAACAGCCCAGTTGATTAATGAATGACGCATGTAAGTGAAGCAGAACAGACAATTACGGGTGAAAACAATGCGTGTTTTGGGGTTCCAAGGAGAAATAGATCAATATGGTTTCATATAGATAAGGAGCACAAACTAGAGGCAGGGAGTGATTAATGCGTTTCACAGTGTTCCACAGGAGAGTAGCTTGTGGCCAGACTCAGAGATGTTAATTAGCGGAAGCAGGAGGAAGTGGAATGCGCAGTGCACAAACAGTAAGAGGACTGATACAAAATGGGTGAGGGCTCTGAGAGTCAGAAGGAAAGTCAAATCAATGTGTCAGCCCCAGTTGTGCAATACTTTAACACCTTGGTCGTTCTTTCCAGTTAAAATAATGAGGGTTATAATGAGACTGTCATCCTCCTGACAGTTTCTTTTTTTTTTAATCTACTTTATTCTCAGTTTTGCAAAAGCACTATTTTGATGCTGCATTTATTCATTTGTGTATCAAACACTTTAAAACACCTCCTCTGGGCTTGATGTGACACTGAGTACTAAGTATATGAAGATGAGTAAAACATGGAAAACACAAGGAGAAGTAATTCACACGTTGTGATGAGTGCTATCAGAGTACACAGAAATGCTCTAATGCCAAGATCGAAGCACCAGAGCCAGCAGAGTCCATCCAATGGACAGAATCACAAAAGAACTATCCCTGAACAAGAAGCCAGACCCTGGTCTCAGCTCCGCTACTGATCAGCTCATCAGCGGGGGCAAACCATTTCCCACTCTGGGAAGACAAATGGAGACTGGAAATGGGTGGAATAACTTAAGAAATATGCTGGCTCTAGGAATCCAGGTCAAGGCCAAAGACAGTCACAATTTGTAGTGCCTCTGAGCCACAAAGAACCAATTGCACTTCTCGTTCACCTTTCTACAGAAATTCAGAGCTCCTGGAGCCAGATGATGAGGCCCACAGGTTCATGCAGACTTTCTTGGTCTATTCCTGAACCTCACGGCATACCTGAGGCCCCACAAATGTGCAGGTGGGGCTTGATCATCCCAGGCTTTTTCTCCTGTGTTGCCTCTGTCTGCAACATCGTTTCCCCCACTGCACCTTCTTCTCCCGGAAACAGCCTTACTTCTCCTGTCAAGCTCCTTTTACCTGCTAAGTGGCGTTATGATGGTCTGTTTCATGCAGTTTTCTGTACTAACTTGTATGACTTTTCAAGGCAGGAGCTCTGTCTTTGTCATCTCTGGATTGTAATAATGTGGCACAGTGCCTGGCACCTTGTGTGTGTGTGTGTGTGTGTGTGTGTGTGTGTGTGTGTTTTGTATTTCAGAATGCATGACATGACCACACTATACAGCCTAAATAAATCCCTGTTTTCTTTTATTACAGCCATAAAGCAGTTGTAAAATGAAGAGGAGATGGCCTGGGTGCTTTGACACAGTGGGTGGATGTCTGAAGGTGAAGGTGGGACTGATTTTAAAGGAGATGTCTATAGGAGCTTCCAGGTCCCCTAAATCCCACTGGCTCTGCCAGTGTTTGGCCTTCAGGTCTGTGAACTTGTCTCCTGAGGACCCCAGGGTTAACTAGACTCAGGGATGCTGATCAAGACAAACCAATCCCCCAGAGACCAGTGGCCGTAACCAGAATCATGATTTATTAATTTGCAGGGGGAGCTGCATCTGTTAGAAAGACCAGATACAGACACTCCAGTGAGACCATCACAATCCCTCCCTGTAGAAAAGCCCCATGGGAGCCAAATCATAATCAGAGGGCCGCTTGTGGAAAATGCAACCCAAGCAGAGGAACGTAGTAAAGGAAAAAACTGTCCTTGGCATCAGGCTGAAACCACTGGGGGCTTCTACCTTGCAACTGGCCTGTATTTAGGCAGGGGCACAGTCCTCCTCTGGCAGTGCTTGGATGGGCACCAGCAATTCAGACATGTAAAATCATGACCATAGAAAGCCACCCAGGCTTGGGATTAAGTCCCCCTACCCGTGTGGTCTTCACACACTTAACTTCATCTGTGAGGCTCAGCTCCTCACCTGTGAAATGAGAATAGTGGTAATACCCATCTCTAGAGTGTGCGAAGATTAGACATGGTTTGGAGAAAGCAACTGGCTCAGAGCCTGGCACATGGCAGGTGCTCTACAAATGGGATGGTCTCACATTCACCTCTGGGAGTCTCCCCTCACAGATTCCCCTTATCCAGGCTTGTGCTATAAACAGGCTGCAATCAAGTTTAGATGGCTTGGGAGCTCTGTAGTCCCTTTAACCTGGCTTAGCCTATTGTTACACAGGCATGGTTTCCAGGGGAAGGGTTTTCCTAGCCTCTGGGTCTCACTTCTCCCCTTTTTTTGATAAAAATGTTCTAAATTTTATTGAGATAATGGTGATATAACTCTGTGAGTACACGAAAAAAATTGAACTATCCGCTTTACATGGGTAAGTTGTACGGCACATTAATTATATCTGAATGAAGCTATTAAAAATAAAATGAAAACTTAACAAAGAAAGAGGGGGGAAGAGTTAACACTTATTCCCATAAATATTTAGTTCTAATATTGAAAATTATACAGAAATTTACATTTTAAAAATAATAAACTGTAAAAAATAGCAAAACAGCAACAATTTGATTATGCTATTCCTTCTCTGAGAGTGTTGCTTTGAACATGTCCACTATTTCGATATTCTATTTTGAATGACCTCCAGGTTATCACACTGAAGAGATGGCGTCCCAAAGTGAATTTATGGCCCAGGATGGAGTGTTTCTCTCTCTTCCCTTGTCCTAGACAGTCTTCTACAGATGCAGTCAAATAGCTTGGTACATCCTGCTTTCCTCTCTAAATGCTCACGGAACACTCTTTCTTTTTTTTTTTTTTTTTTTTTTGAGACGGGGTCTCGCTCTGTCGCCCAGCCCGGAGTGCAGTGGTGCGATCTCAGCTCACTGCAAGCTCCGCCTCCCGGGTTCACGCCATTCTCCTGCCTCAGCTTCTCCGAGTAGCTGGGACTACAGGCGCCTGCCACTGCGCCCGGCTAATTTTTTGTATTTTTAGTAGAGGCGGGGTTTCACCGTGTTAACCAGGATGGTCTCGATCTCCTGACCTCGTGATCCGCCCGCCTCGGCCTCCCAAAGTGCTGGGATTACAGGCGTGAGCCACCGCGCCCGACCTGGAACACTCTTTCATTAGTGAGTTCTGAACTGTGGACTGGAATGGGTATCAAACAATATCCAGATCACTTCTCCCTTTTATTCCCCTGCTCCTGGGAGGATGCCTTGGAGCTGCTCTTCCTGGATGTCTTCGGTTTGGGGAGGCTATGATCCATGCTTCCATGAGTGATGGTAGTTAAATGCCTAAACCTGGCATCACACTTCCTAGCAGGACCCTTCGGCTCTCACACTGCCTATGTCTGTCAACATAGACACCACAGTGATCCGGGGCTTATCTTGGCTTCTACCTGCCATTCTTTTATTTTAGTTCTCAACTTGTTCTGAACGCTGGTGAAGAAAAATTTCCCTATCTACCTGGAGATCCTTCAGAAACTCAACACCTACCTAAAGTCTCTACTATTCTGCACTGTTCTAAGTGTTGAATTTGTAGAGTGTAAATACATTTTCTTGTTTTAAATTTCTAGAGAAAACACTCTAGTATTACAACTAGCTGCCCCCACTCCCTGCATTGTCAGAGCAAGTTCAAAGTATGCACCAAGCGTGATGGGGACCATGGCACCTGCAGCTCTAGAGGAGGCCACCACCCATGCCTGTGCCACATAGTCTCTGAGTCCACAGCCTTCAGGGTTAACCCCTGAAGACACTAACAGGGCCCTAAGAAAGCACTGGCATTGCCTTGTGGCAATAACTAGGAGGAAACCTGGGAAGTAACCACAGTTCCTGTGCATGTGACTATCAGCTCTATAGCTTGCCAGCTAAATGGCCTGAATAAATCATCAGTATTATATGTTTTAGTTTTCTAATCCATGTTATTTGTAAAAATCACCTGTTATTCTTGGTGAATATTAAATTAAATAATTCATATAGAGTGTTTACCACAGTGCCTTACACATTGCTGGTGCTTTAGTACATAGTAGTTTACTGTTATTATTTCTCATTCTCCCACACTGACCCTGAAGCCTTTAAGGACCAGTGTTCGACTTTGTGTACCTGTGACCTTGGATTCTCCAGGCCTCACCTGTCTTTCATGCCCCCAGTTATCTGCTGGATCCTGGAATCAGAAGAATGGCCATATCCGGGGCATAAGATCCCACTTTCTCAGTAGCTGCCCAAGGACTCGGGTAGCCCAGCCCAGATGTTCAGGGGAGCTGACATCCTGCAAGACAAGCTGTGACTCATGGGGCCCAAGAGCCTGGGGAGAGCCAGGAGGCACGCCTTTCTCTATTCTTCCTGTTGAATGCCTCCCAGGTGTGGTGTTACTGTACCTTTTACCCAGAGATGTACCATGGGATGCCCAGAACCATGGTGAGTCTCTGGGAAGCAGTGGTCAGCTGGGTAATGCCCACTTTGTATTTGCCCTTCTTCTCTTGTCAATGCCCTGTTCCTTCATCCTGGCTTCTCTGGGATTGAAATAGTATGCAAACATTGCCTCAGACTCTATTTTCTAGAGTCTAGCCTAAGCCAGGCCCTAGTCCCTTTTGTATCTCTGGTTCCTAGAACAACACTTTACAGAGAGTTAGTGCTCAGTGCCTGTTTATTGACTTGAAGAATAAAAGAACAACTGATCATCTGAATGCCAAACTGAATGAATGAATGAGTCTTGTGTTCACGCCAGTATTTCCACTGGACAGAATTCTGAATTTTTGAAGAGCCTCAGTCTCTCTGATTGTAATAAACTAAAGGAAAGCAACACAAGGAAAGAAGAGAGGAAGAGAAAAGGTGGCAGGAAGAGAAAATATCCAAAAGAAAAACTGCCTCACAATCCCAATCTGTTCCAATTGCCTTATTTGCCGAGTTTCACTTTGGGCCAAAACGGTACTAGTTTAGCAAAAGGGAGACCAAGGCTGGAATCACTTTTGAGAACTGAGGGCACATGGAAGATCTCTGATACAATGAATGGTGGATTATTTTTAATCTGGAAAAATGTCAAAAGCATGAGCAGCTCAATGCCAACCACCCAACTTCATGCAAACCTTTAATTAGTTATAATACTTGGAAGCCTTTCCTGGGATGCTGTTTCATTGCCAGTGAACTCACCATGCTCAGTGCCTGGCAACCATCTGGTGCTGAAGTCACTGGGTTGGGAGCTGTAAGCCAGGCCTCGAGTCCCTGACTCACCTCCCATTCCCTGTGTGACCCTAGTGTGTCTCTTCCCTTCAAGACCTCTGCTGCCCATTGTGCAAAGTGAGGACAAGAAGTTCTAACCTTTCCTCAGTCTATGGCTGACAGTGAAGCATCTAACTCACCCACATGTTGGTCTGTAGAACACATTCATTATTTTGAGAGACTGTAATATGATGGGATTTCAGTTTACTTAACATAGTCTTGAGAGGGCTTTCTGAGCAGCCCCGCTGTGCCTGCAGACCAAGGGAAGAGACAAAAGGAGTCCAATACAAAGGCCGGGTGGTCAACAGGGCTTGAGACTCCAGAGTGTGTGAGAGACAAGAGACATCTGGGCCTCCAGACGACACTCTAGTTGCCCTGGAATAAATGGAGCGGTCCTAGCTGTCATCCAAGGCAGCCAGCATGTGTATCTTGTTCAATGTCAGGCTCATCGAAGCTGGCCTTGGAGTGAGCATTTCTCCATTCTCTCTATGAAACCAGAGTTGGTTGAAGCAATCAGGGCGTGGGCCCCTGCATCGTGCACGTGAGACTTCCCTGATGTTCCTAGAATCTGCTGCAACCTTTGATATGATAACATCCAAAATGTTTTTGCCCCTTACACTGCCTTTTTTGAAATTTCAATGACTTTTTTTTTTAGCTGAAAGACAGAATGACCCATTGCTGAAGTGGTGGTTTTGGTGTGTTGTCATTAGGGAAGTGGTACAACCTCTGAAGACTCACATCATTTCACAGTCTGAGCCTTGAGTGGTCTTCCATGCTCAGTGGAGAAGATATTGCTGGAAGCTGACATACTTCTTTATCTCCAGCACTTTTCACTCCTGTAAATTGGCTTCCTTATGTTGTCATCAGAAATGACCATTCTCAATTTTTTTCTGGGCATTCTCTTCACCTGGAATGTCTTCGCTGATGGACCAAGAGATTTATCCAAAATCACCAAAAACTGTCATCAGAATCAGCATGGCTTTCAGTCAAAGACCCATCTGGCAGGGCACCCTGCCTCTCCTCCAGGCTCCCACTCCTCCCATCGGATGACACCTACCAACAACAGATCACTCCACCACCCTGGCCTTGAGATTCGTGGGACTCAGGCCCTGCCCGTAGAGGCTGCTATGCTGACTCTGTACTCTGTGTTTCTCAGAGGTTATTTGGTGACTGATAGCATCAACTTCACGTCCACAGGCTTGTTGAGTTCACACCTAGGGTGCCTGGCTCTCATTGTGTTTGCTGTACCAAATAATCAGTGGATTCTTACTGTATCCAGCTCTATTTTGGGAAATGAGGAAACAGATCATGCTAAGACTGGACCATAACTTCAAGGAGCTCAGAGTCTACAACACCTCTATATGCAGTGGGGCATGCATAGGTGAAAGAGAAATATTCTATAAGGACAAAGAAAACAATTCCACTACGGCACTGAAGATTTTGATCTCTCAAATAAAAACACTCCATTAAAGCAAGGTATAATTATTTGGAGTCTAAAATAATTTCATATCATAGAGAAATATTATGCAGCAAAGATGGGTAACTTGCAGAGAAATGCATACAGATGTGTACCAAGAAACATCATATGTCTCTACCGCATGTGGCACAACATTTTAATCAAGTCAAAGACTTTTATTTTCCCTCTGTGCATTTATTTGGCCATCAAAGCAACTCTGTGCTTGAGAATTCATGTTAAAATTGAGGAGACAGAGGCATCGAAGGGGCAAGCTATTGAACATGGTCCCACTGTCACCCCATGGGAGAACACGAATTTAAGTCTAAATCTCCTGACACCCAGCTCAGTTTCATTTCTACAGGTCCACACTGTCCTTGCAGCTATTGATTCCCCCAGATTCAGCAAAAATAATAAAAATAATAATATTTTATTATTTAAAGTAAAATAGATCTGGAAAGTTTGTTGTTATATGTGTTGGGTTGTTTAAACTGACTCTATAAACCCTTAAAGAAAACAACATGAGAGGAAGTTGTGTTTGCCATCCATTGACCAAACTGTTAGTGTAGAAATCAGTTAATGGCATGAGGATGCCCTCATTTGCAGAGACAAAGCTGGTGAGTTCTCATTCCCTTGGAAATCATGTGGGGTGACTGCAGAGCTGGGAGGAAAAGAGAGACTCTCATGCTTGGGTTAGAATCTGTTGGCATCCGGCCGGGCGCGGTGGCTCACGCTTGTAATCCCAGCACTCTGCGAGGCCGAGGCGGGCAGATCACGAGGTCAGGAGATCGAGACCATGGTGAAACCCCGTCTCTACTAAAAATACAAAAAATTAGCCGGGCGTGGTGGCGGGCGCCTGTAGTCCCAGCTACTCGGAGAAGCTGAGGCAGGAGAATGGCGTGAACCCGGGAGGCGGAGCTTGCAGTGAGCCGAGATCGCGCCACTGCACTCCAGCCTGGGTGACAGGGTGAGACTCCGTCTCAAAAAAAGAGAATCTGTTGGCATCCACACCTGTGAACGTGACTTGTCATGGTCTCAACTGAAAGGAGAGCGGTCCAGGCCTGTCTGGAGATGCACTTTTTGGGTGATGGTAAATGTGCTTTTTGTGCGAGCAGATAGCAGCCTTGCCCTCTGTGTGTGCGTACCTCAGACTTCTCTCTCCAGAGGACTGGAACTTGCGGGGCATATGAGAAGACCCAGGCTCTCAGAGCAGCAGCAGCCGTCCTGGGCTCCGAGCAGAGATTAGCGAGGCTCAGGCTGCATTCCACAGCCTCCACCCCCTGTACTTTTGGCAGAGCGCAGTCCTACCTTTCAAACACACACACACTCAACTGCAGGTGAGGAACTGACATTTCTCTGGTAGTTTCTGTCTTTGCCGAGGAATATTTTGAAAACATCCACTCTTGCTTTCTCCACACTCCCATCCAGCGTGCCTGGCTTCTTCTGCACTGTGCATATTCTGGCCCTTTGCCAGAGGCCTGGAAAATCCTGCCAGGCAGCCGTTCACGCAGCTGCCCCCAGGGGCAGTGACTGACCAGGAGTGAGACACACCACTCTCAGCCCAGCTGTCTGCTCAGCGCAGCTCAAAGCACTTGTACCTTGAGGGAGGGAAACCCAAGCCACACGTCCTGACAGCCTGTCACCTGAGTCCCTTGGAAAACACAATCAAGAGCTTCCTGCCCACTCATGTCCCGAGCTGGCCGGGCTCAGTAGATGCTGTGCCACCAGCTCCCGGCTTAGCCGGCCTCCCTGGTGTGTCTGCCCTCAACTCTTTGTGCAGCTGGAGTCCCAGAAGGGAGTAATAATTAAAGAAAACTTTGTAAATGTTCAAACTGAATAAAACTGTTGTTGTTGCTCATGGTTCCTTTTCTTCCTTTTTTGCCATCTGGAGCCACAACCTGTCCGGTTTGCAAGCCCAGATCCACGTCCTGTTTCCTCCCGTCACTTGTCTGTCGATCCTCTTCACTGGTGGTTCTCCGCAGAGAAGGGATTTGCTGGTTATTTTTGTCCCCTCCCCTGCACGCCAGAGCCCTGCGAAGCTCGTCACTGTCCTGGCTCCAGCGCACCTCCTCATCTCCTTGCTTTCCATATGCTTTGAAGATATTCCTGCCTCTACCGCTCGTTTGCAAAGCCATGTGGCATGTGTGTGCGTGCGGCTGCCTGGGTTTCTTGTCATTGCCACTGAGAAACTGCCCATCTGAAGGGCCACAGGGCCATCAGAGTCAGGCTCTGCCTACAGCCCTGGCTGCTGTCTCAACTTTAAAATATATATATTTTTTAAAGTGACAAAGGAAAAGAGTGGATGAAGAAAAAGTAACAAAATAAAAACACACTAATCTTAATGAATTAAGGCTTCCCGTTACATAGACACTGAAAGCAAGTATAAATCACCCAGTCCATGCAAGGGTAAAACCAGTGTTATGGGGTAAAATCATGTCTTCCAAAAATATATGTGGAAGTCTTAACCCCAGAAACTCAAAACGCAACCTTATTTGGAAACTAAGTCATGTTACAGATGTAATTAGTTAAGTTAAAATGAAGTCATCCTGGAGTGAGGTGGGCCCCTAATCCAATAGAACAAGTGTCTTTAAAGAAGAAAATGTGAAGGCAGGCGTCCACAGAGTGAAGACTATGTGAAGACAGCTATGTGGGGATAGAAGCTGAGATCTGAGTTGTGTATCACAAGCCAAGGGAAGCCTGGGGCTACCAGAAGCTGGAAGAGGCAAGGAAGGAGATTCCCTTAGAGAATTCAGAGGGATTATGACCCTGCCAGTGCCCTGACTTGACTTCTAGCCTCCAACGCTGTGAGAGGAGCCATTCCTCTTGTTTTATGCGACCCAGGATGTAGTACTTTGTTAGGGCAGCCCTTAGGAAACTAATGCAATGAGAGTTCCAGCAGAGTACAACAGCCTCTACGTAAATAGTGGTAAAATGTATCCTCGTTAATAAAATTACATTGTTCACCCAACACACACTTATTCAACCTATATTCTTCCAGAGTTGCTCTATTCTTTTCTATCCTTCTATCAGTGGTAGTTTTCTTATTAGAGGCTGGTCATTGTAGGCATACAACAATGAATCAAACATCTGTGTTTCTTCTCAAGGATTGCAGTCTGGCAGTGGAGTGAGTATAAGACTCTATATAAACTCTGCTACATGTGGGAGTATGGACATCTCTCTCGAGAGGAGCATGGGAAGGAAGCACAGCAGGGGTGCCATCTAGGGACACTGCATAAGCTTCAGGAAAGCCATGACATTGGAGCTGCCTGTGGTGGTGGTTGTGGTGGTGGTGATGGTGGTGGTGGTGGTGGTGGTGGTGGTTCTGTGGAGACTGGGGAAGGTAGGTGAAGAACAGCTGTGGATGTCGATGTCCCGAGACTACACCTGGAGGAGTGGGGGATGGCTTTATACATGGGGTGAGGCTTGAGAAAACATGGCGCTCATAAGGCAAAAAGACTTTGGTAGCGGTAGTGTTGGCTCACATTTCCTTTCAGATAGATTGAAAACCATGTGCAAAGGCAGAGGAGGTGAGAGAAAGCATTCAGCCCCCAAGGAAAATAAGCTGAGGCCAGATCAAAAAGGTCTTTAGATGAGACGCCAAATGTCTCAGCCTTCTTTCAGCTGATGGTGTGGTGAGCGGTTCCAACACAATAGATGCTTTGGCAACTATTGTCACATGCAGACCATCTTCTGAGTCGCATAACATCTTGACTTTCTTAGATTCATAATATTTTATATCTTTTTTCTACTATGTATCCAAAGCACTTAGTTGAATAGTTTTATTTTATGCCTACTTCATGAATACCTGACTTCTAAGAAATAACTGTTCTTTCTCTAGCCTATTGAATTTACCCTACAGCCTAGCATAGATACACACCTAAAAATAATTTTTCTGGACTCATCCTGGGAGTGAGGCTTAAATGGCAATTTATTCCTGCCTCCAGCTTATTAAAGAAATTCTCCAACCCCCTATCATCCCCTTCATCAATTTTGATAAGAGTCATTCAGATCCAGTGATCCAGGGACAAAACAATCACCACCTCAGGTGGTTCATTCAATCCTACAGACTAGAGCTCCAGGAAGACTGAATAGAGACACGCAAGAGAGCTTTCCTGGTTGACAGCACTCCCTGTCCATCGCCACACATTGATGCCAGGAGGGTGAGGTGAACTCACTTCAAGGGGAGAGGGCCATTGAAGCTTCTGTTTGAAACCCTCTCAGACTCTGCCCTAAGCATCTCTTCCTCTGGCTGATTTTAATCTGTATCCCTTCCTTGCAATAAACCAAAGCCATGGGTGTAACTGTTCTGTGAGCCCTTCCAGTAAATTTTCAAAACTGAGGGTAGTTTGTGGATCCCCCTGCCAACCTTGAGGTTCATGTCAGAAGTAAGAGAGGTCTTGGGGACTGTATCCTCTAACTGTCTTGGGTAAACTCTATTCCTCTAAACTCTGTCTTTTTTTTACTTTTTAAACACTGATATTCTAGACTGTTTTTCAATCAGTAAAGCAAACCTGATAAAGAAGTTCTAAGAATCAGGCCCTTCATACCATTAATAGCGGAGGTTGCCTGGCATTCTGTATATCATTCTAGTTCTTAGTATGCCCAGCTATCTCCTCTGGATTCCATGAGGCAGGATTCATTTCAGTACCCTCTAGCACAGTGGCTAACACAGAGCAGGTACTCAGAAGTGCCTGTGACTAGAGACACATATAAGACAGGGTCTGTTCTCAGGAGCTCAGCATGCACATCTGGAGACTTCACAGGAAAACGTAAGGACTTTCACATTGGTGGCATCTAGTTTCAAAGAGAATGGCGAGTGTCTCAGTCAGCTAGGGCTGCCATAGTAAAATTCCACACTTCTGTTGGCATAAGCAACAAAAATGTATTTGCTCACAGTTTTGGAGACTGGAAGTCCAAGATCATAGTGCTAGCAAGGTCATGCTCTGGTGAAGCATCTCTTCCTGTCTTGTAAACAGACATCATATTGTGTGTGTTCACATGGCCTTTGCTTGGTGCATCTGCAGAGAAAGAGAGAGAGAGAGAGATGGAGAGAGAGCTTTTTCTTATAAGGGCACTAATCCTATCATGGGAGCCTTACCCTCATGACCTCACCTCAACCTAATGATCCTCCCAAAGCCCTGCCTCTAACTACCATCACATCGCGGGCTAGGGCTTCAACATATGAATTTTGAGGGGACAAAATTCTATTTATAGCAGTGACTTAATCTGAGGTGACCCAAGCAGCTTCGAATAGGATTGGGCCTGATTGACACAAGAGGAATGGAAAACAGGGTCTGAAGGCGTCGCTTGCAGGATGACCCCAGGGCCCGGAATGCCCATGTCTTCTATTCCTTAATCTACATGTCCCAAGAGGTGCATAAGGGGACACTGGGGACACAGGAAATCCACGTCTTCATCAGCAGAGGAAATAGCTCAGGAAAACTTCCAGGCGTTCTTTGGTTTCCCTCTTTATTAAGACCAACCATAGGAAAATGAGAAAGGAAAATCCACTTTTCCACCCGAAGTGTGTTCTTGTGACTCCCACCTGATGGAGACGGTTGCTAGGAAACTGTGACCACAGTCTGCAGATTCTGTCAAGGAGAAAGGACCCCCTCACCCCTGAGTTCTCCTTGAAACTCACAAAGTGCTTAGCTGCAGTCTGTGGTGCAGTATTCAGGAGAGTTAATGCCGGCAATTCACAGAGGAGGGAACTGAAGATTAGGGGTATCAGGTAGGCAGCTGGTCCCGGCACCAGCGTGGGGCTTAGAGCCAGCTCCCTTGCTGCCTAGGGAGGTGCTGTCTCTATTCCATTGCACTGCCCTCAAGTAGAGGGAACTAGTTCAAAACCAGAAAGGTGAGGCTACCATGGTCTGCCCTTTTGGGGCACCTCTGGAAGAGGGTGCATCCTTACTGAATGTCTTCCTTTGTGTGTTCTCACAGGATGGCAATCCCACGTCTGGATTAATGCCTGTGTCTGCTGAAAAACAGTGGGGCAGACAGTGCTGGTCCATGGCTGCCTTCAAAATGCTGCTAAATTTCAGTCTGCCATAAAGTGGAGAGAAAAAGAGTGCAAAACCAAAACTGGAAGGTGATAGTTACATTTGCCAACTTAAAATTCATTAGTCTTAGCTTTGACATCATCAAAATGAGGTGAGAGAGGATAAGGCTCAGATGTTTGGCTAGGGTTAAGTGCACGGACAGTGTCATGCTTAGAGAGAGGGGATAGAACAAGTAGCAGGTTTAGGGAAAAATTTTCCCCAAATTTCCCACTTTTCAATTTCTGGTGTGTTGAGTGTGAGCTAATGGTTAGAAATGAGGGTGGTGATGCCCAGGGCTGGTGGGTGGGGTCCAGGGGATCATAGGAGATGCATGGAGCGGGAGTAGAGGGTATGGCCGTATGTGATGGAATGAAGAGTAAACGGAGGGGAAGAAATGAAAGAAGCAAATGAAAACTATTCTTTTAGTAATTTTGGTAAAGAAGAGAAGGGTATGAATGAAATAATGTAAGAGTATTTTATCAGCGGTGTTGGGATTAAGATGGCCAACTCCCAATCCAGGCTGCCTGGGTTTGAATTTTGGTTTTACCAACTTTTCACTGTGATCTTGAGCAAGTTACATAACTTCCCTGTGTTCCAGTTTCATCATCTGTAAAACAACAATGATGATGATGTCGGTGATAACCTATTTTGTACGTTCTCATAATTGGTAAATATGTTAATATATGCAGACTTGTTGGAGCATTGCCTTGTCCATGATAAACTCAACTAGTGTTTGCTCATCTCAATTATCCAGAAAAAAATATGGAGAAGGGAGGAGGTTGGGCAGTAGTTTTGGAGGCAGATGCAATACTGAGGGAAGATATTTTTAGGATGAGTGGAGTGAATTGTGAATTCTGACTGCCCTGGTCTGATCCTAACTTTCAGTTTTTAGCTAGGTCCGCTCACTTCATGAAATCACAGTGGGCAAGGACCTTCACACAAAGCACCAAGGATGAGATGAATGACAGGAGAGAGGGCAGATTGGCAGAGCACTGTGTGGGCAGCTAAGCAGTCCCTGGTCTCACGTCTTGCCATTGCAACAATCAGAAGAGCAGGTCTCATATCTCACCTAAGTTTTTTAGGGTTTGAAGCAACATGAATCTCTCAAATGTGAGCACCAAGTCTGAAAACCACTAAGGATAATGAGAAGCTGTCTTTGTGCACACATTTTGGTCTCCTCCCATCCATGCTGGAAATAGCCACTTCAATATCAACAGAAGTAAGTTTGAAATCCATCTTTTTCAGTCCATGTTTATCATTCACTGAAAATTTGCCAGAGATACTACCTCACACCCATTAGGTTAGCTACTATAAAGATAAAAAGAAAGTAATGACTGTTGACAAGAACATGGAGAAATGGTAATACGCATGCGCTGCTGGTGGGAATGTAAAATGCTGCAGCCTCTACAGAAAACGGTATGGAGGTTCCTCAAAAAGTTAAAAATAGAATCCAGCAATTCCACTTCTGGGGACATATCCAAAAGAATTGAAATAAGGATTCTGAATAGGTGTTTGTACACCCATGTTCATAACAGCATCACTTATAATAGCCAAAAAATGCCCACTGACTCACGAATGAAAAAACAAAATGTGATATATACATAGAATAGTCATTCAGCCTTAAAAAGGAAGAAAATTCTGGTGCATGCTACAACACGGATGAAACTTGAGGGCATTACTAAGTGAAATAAGCCAGTCCCGGAAGACAGATATGATAGGACTCCACTTACATGAGGTACCTAGAGATAAAGAATAGAATGATGGTTTCCAGGCACCGGGGGAAGGGAGAAACGGAGAGCTGTTGTTTCATGGGTGCAGAGTTTCAGTTTTGAAAAATTAAAAAAGATTCTGGATACTGGTTACACAACAACTGAACACACTTACCACTACTGAACTGTACACTTGACAATGGTTAAGATGATAAATTTTTACGTTTTGTGTATTTTACCTCAATTAAAAATAAAAAAAAATTATTTCCAGGGGTATAATGCTGGGAGACACTCTCTGGCCTCATGGAGTTCCCTGTCCAGTTGGATGGACACAAATGCAAGAAGACACAGGGAGCGTGACAGCAGCTATGAGAGGTGCTGGAGCCTGCGGCTGGGGTGGGCGCGGTGCCGGAAGGCTTCCTGAAGGGAAGGGCTTCTCCACCAGATCCTAAAAACCAAGTAAGAGATAGTCAAATAAAGGAGACAAAAATATGTTAGGACGTCAAAACCATATGTGCAAATTCATGGTGCTATTCGGAAACTGCACATGTTTCTGCTGGGCTGGCACATTGGGTGGGAGTTGAGGGGTGTAAAACGTGGGGTTTGTCTTGATTTATCCAGCATCTGCTGTGCCCAACCTCAGGAGAAAAAAAACTTGTGGACATAAGGTGACCGCTTTCAGCAGATAAAGCAGAAATGTGGCTGTGCCCTAAAGTTTCTTCCCTGGGGAAACTTAACCATCAGAAACGTTGTCCTGAAAGGCACCAGCGTGAACTCTGTTTCCAGTCCATAAAGGTCTACATTTGTTTGTTTCAAGTAAATACAACCTAGTCCACCACCACCCCTAAACTATCTGTTATTATCAGTCTTTCATTGACTGGCCGAATAAGCACTTATTCAATTAACCAAGCTGTATGACTACTCCATTTCAGGACTTTAATGAACACATGGGAGGGAGAAACTACAGGCATTTGGGATTTCTTGAAACTGCTCCAACTTCAGGGTTTGATGTAAATAATCTTTGCAACTTCTGGATCCATCTCTATGCGTTTACTTTAAATATAGATGTGTTTTTTTTAAAAAATGCAGCACTTTGGACTTGAAATAAAGCTGAAGCTATACAATAGGTAGAGTTTTTAATAAATGGACTATAGACAATAATTGCAAACAATGCATAGAAAAGAGGAAAAGCCAACTTGAGAGACTTCCCACTTACACTTTTCCAACCATTTTCTTCAGGCCAGGAGGAGAGCCTCATTTCTTGGTTTTCTAATCCACATTATCACCGCAGAAATTGAGGGCCTGCTAGATCCAGAGCACTCTGTTAAATCCTGTGGAGCAGGCGGAGGAAGGAAGGGAGAGAGAGAGAGAGAGAGAGAGCGAGCGAGCAGGTGAGGGACACAGAGATGGAGGAGTAAGAAGTAGAGAGAGAAAGAAAGAGTGAAGAGAGAGAGAAAAGGGGGAAGACAGAAAGATAAAGGAGACAGAAAGAAATAAGGAGAGAGAGAGAGAGAGACGATTGGATTCTAGTAGGAAATAAATAGATACACAATACATGTCTTTAAAAGTTTATTATAATAAATTCCATCTGCATTAGAGATCTAAATGGCTGAGTAGAGAAAAAGGTAAGATAAATTCTTGGCATCAGGGGTGAAAGGTGGAAGGATGAGCTACTAAGGGAAGGAGGTGTGGGAGTGGGAGAGGAGCCTTTCCTGGGTGCCTCTGTCCCGCAGGCCTCTCATGCACATGGCAGAGGCTGGCCCACACTTTTGAGATGGCTGATAGCATAGAGGATAGCAGGGGATGAACAGGTAGATAAATGAACAAACAGGTGAGTGATTCTGAGAGCCAGACACCAGCAGCATGTGAGAATATATTTGGAAATTATTTGAATTCGTACCTCCTTTATGTCCTGGTTGCCAAAGTTTCAAGGAGAGGGAAGAAAACATTGAGCTCCTATGACAATGGCAACATTTTTCTTAGGCCCTTTCTATCACTTATTCTTCACCCTCACTCTGTGATGATCAACTTTAGGTGTGCATTTTACTGGGCTAAGGGATGCCAGATAGCTGGTGGGGCATTATTTCTGGGTGTGTCTGTGAGTGCATTTCCAGGAGTGATTGGCATTGGAATCAGTGGATGGGGGAAGATCTGCACGCACCCCATGTGGGTGGGTCTCGGATTGGCTGAGGCCTGGATAGATCGAAACAGCAGAGGAAAGGCTAATTCTCTCTCTCTCTCTCTCTTCTGGAGCTGGAACAGACTTTTTCCTCCTGCTATTGGGCATCAGAAGCCCAAGTTCTCTGGCCTTTGGACTCCAAGACTTGCAACAGTGCCATGGTTTCCCTCCTGGCCCCAGTGGATTTCAGTGCTGACTGAAAGTTACACCATCAGCTTCCTTGATTCTGAGGCCTTTGGGCATGGACCGAGTCACCCTGCCAGCTACCCTCGTTCTCCATAATCATGTTAGACAGTTCCCATAAGTCCCTTCTTGTCTATCTCTCTATGTATCCTATTGGCTCTGTGTCTCTGGAGAACCCTCACTAATACATATCCTTTGAGTTGGATAGAATTCTCTCCATTTACAGATGAGAAAACTGTGCCTCAGGGAGGCTTAATGAATTGTTCAAATTCGTTCAGCTATTAAATGGAGAGCCCCAGTTGGAATCCAGGCCCACCATACATGTACTGTCTACCTGCCTTGGGTGCTGTTCCCAAGGGGCATGAGTGTTCATGGGTGGCAATGGAATCCCTAGTCCAGTTCAGTGGCACTTACCTTTTGAAAGTTTAGAGACCTCAGGAATCTCATGCTGATTGGAAATGTGCTTTTTCCTGCTTGACCCTTGATATGGTTTCACTGTGTCCCTACCCAAATCTCGTGTTGAATGGTGATCCTGAGTGTTGGAGGTGAGACCTAGTGGGAGGTGATTGGATCATGGGGGTTGTTTCTAATGGTTTAGCACCATCCCCCTGGTGCTGCCTCATGATAGAGGTATCAGGAGATCTGGTTGTTTAAAAGTGTGTAACACCCCCCCCCAACCACTGCCACCCCTCTCTTTCTCCTGCTCTGACCATATGAGACCTGTTTTCTTCCCCTTCACCTTCCTTCATAATTGTAAGTTTCTTGAGGCCTCTCAGCCATGCTTCCTGTACAGCCTGTGGAATTGTGAGTCAATTAAACCTCTTTTCTTCATTAATTACCCAGTCTCAGGTAGTTATTTGTAGCAATGAGAGAATGGACTAATACACCCCTGAAGTCTACAGTTCTCCAAAGCCAAGGCTGGTTTGGAAGCTGCCAGCCTGGTGATGGTGGGGGTGGGAAGATGGGGGAGGTTCTGATAGCAACCTTAGGTTTGCCTTCATTTTTATATCAACCAATTAGGAAAGTCAATGGAGTATGGAATAAGAGATGACTGCTACTGTTCTGCCACCTCACAGGGTCATGGGAGCCAATGAGGACCTGGGGGCATACATGCAGAAGGCTCTGCATCCTACAGACTTCCAGTTCTGACTCTTTTCCCAAGCAGCCCTACTGTCAGGCAGTAAACACTGATACAGCCATAAAGGCAACTGGGTGCCACCACAGAGCCTCCCAGTGACCCCCTTCCTGAGGATCATTCATTCCTTATATTGTTTAAAAACATGGATCCAGCATTACATATGGTGCCTCTATAGGGTGGGTGATTGGCTATGGAATCAATATCATAATTGGCTTAAAACCATGCCCCTGGCTTCAGCTTATCTCTTACCCCAGTATAGCTACTTGGTGAAATAGATGTGCAGGAAGCTTCCTCTCTTTAATCATAGACAATATTCATGTATGATTAGTATCAAATATTGAACTAGGACAGTGGCTCACACACTTGAGTATGTGTATTAGTCCGTTTTCATGCTGCTGATAAAGACATACCTAAGACTGGGAAGAAAAAGAGGTTTAATTGGACTTACAGTTCCACATGGCTAGGGAGGCCTCAGAAACATGGCAGGAGGTGGAAGGCACTTCTTACATGGCAGCAGCAAGAGAATGAGAAAGAAGCAAAAGTGGAAACTCCAATAAACCCATAAGATCTCATGAGACTTACTATCACGAGAATAGGACAGGAAAGACCATTCCCCATGATTCAATTACCTCCACCTGAGTCCCTCCCACAATGTGTGGGAATTCTGGGAGATACAATTCAAGTTGAGATTTAGGTGGGGACATAGCCAAAACATATCATTCTACCCCTGGCCCCTCCAAATCACATGTCCTCACATTTCAAAACCAGTCATGCCTTCCCAACAGCCCACCAAATCCTTAACTCATTTCAGCATTAACCCAAAAGTCCACAGTCCAAAGTCTCATCTGAAACAGGGCAAGTCCCTTCTGCCTATGAGCCTATAAAACCAAAAGCAAGCTAGTTACTTCCTAAATACAATGGAGGTACAGGTATTAGGTAAATACAGGTATTCCAAATGGGAGAAATTGTCCAAAACAAAGGGGTTACAGGGCCCGTGCAAGTCTGAAATTCAGCAGGGCAGTCAAATTTTAAAGCTCCAAAATGATCTCCTTTGACTCCAGGTATCTCACATCTAGGTCATGCTGATGTAAGAGATGGGTTCCCATGGTCTTGGGCAGCTCTGCCCCTGTGGTTCTGTAGGGTACAGCCTCCTTCCTGGCTGCTTTCACAGGCTGGCATTGAGCGTCTGCAGCTTTTCCAGGTGCACAATGCAAGCTTTCAGTGGATCTACCATTCTGAGGTCTGGAGGACAGTAGCCCTCTTCTCACAGGTCCACTAGGCAGTGCCCCAGTAGGGACTCTGTGTGGGGGCTCCGACCTCACGTTTCCCTTCTGCACTGCCGTAGCAGAGTTCTCCATGAGGGCCCCATCTCTTCAGCCAAATTCTGCCTGGGCATCCAGGCATTTCCATACATCTTCTGAAATCTAGGCAGAGGTTCCCAAACCTCTATTTTTGACTTCTGTGTACCCACAGGCTCAACACCATGTGGAAGCTGCCAAGGCTTGGGGCTTCCACCCTCTGAAGTCACAGCCTGAGCTCTACATTGGCACATTTCAGCCACAGCTGGAGCAGCTGGGACACAGGGCACCAAGTCCCTAGGCTGCACACATCACGGGGACCCTGGGCCTGGCCCATGAAGCCACTTTTTCTTCCTAGGCCTCTGGGCCTGTGATGAGAGGGGCTGCAGTGAAGGTCTCTGACATGACCTGGAGACTTTTCTCTATGGTCTTTGGGATTAACATTAGGCTCCTTGCTACTTATGCAAAGTTCTGCAACTGCCTGAATTTCTCCACAGAAAATGGGTTTTTCTTTTCTATCACATAGTCAGGCTGCAAATTTTCCAAACTTTTATGCTCTGCTTCCCTTATAAAACTGAATGCCTTTAAAAGAACCCAAGTCACCTCTTGGATGCTTTGCTGCTTAGAAATTTCTCCACCAGATACCTTAATCATCTCTCTCAACTTCAAAGTTCCACAAATCTCTAGGGCAGGGGCCAAATGCTGCAAGTCTCTTTGCTAAAACATAGTAAGTCACCTTTGCTCCAGTTCCCAACAAGTTCCTCATCTCCATCTGAGACCAACTCAACCTGAATTTTATTGTCCATATCACTTTCAGCATTTTGGGCAAAGCCATTCAACAAGTCTCTAGGAAGTTCCAAACTTTCCCACATTTTCCTGTCTTATTCTGAGCCCTCCAAACTCTTCCAACCTCTGTCTGTTACCCAGTTCCAAAATTGCTTCCACATTTTTGGGTATCTTTTCAGCGACGCCCCACTCTACTGGTACCAATTTACTGTGTTAGTTCATTTTCATGCCATTGATAAGGACATACCCAAGACTGGGAAGAAAAAGAGGTTTAATTGGACTTACAGTTCCACACGACTGGGAAGGCCTCAGAATCACAGTGGGAGGTGAAAGGCACTGCTTACACGGCGGCAGCAAGAAAGAATGAGGAAGAAGCAAAAGCAGTGACCCCTGATAAACCCATCAGATCTCATGAGACTTATTCACTATCAGAATAGCATGGGAAAGACTGACCCCCATGATTCAATTACCTCCCCCTAGGTTCCTCCCACAACACATGGGAATTCTGGGAGATACAATTCAAGTTGAGATTTGAATGGGAACACAGCCAAACCATATCAGTATGCATCAGAATCATTTAGAGATTTTGTTAAATATATATATTTTTTAAACTCCTAGTGGGTACAGTTTATCTTGCCAAATATTATATTGCTAGGCCCAGCTCCAGAGTTTCTGTGTCAGTAGATCTAGTGTAGGGCCCTAGAGTCTGTATTTCTGAGAGGTTCCCTGGTGATGCCTATGCTGCTTGTCCAGGGACCACACTTTGAAAAGCACTGTGCCAGGCACTGAGCACGGCAAGAATTCTAGGACCTCTGCAGACTCCATGTCTGTTGATATTTTTCTGGGAAGTACCAAAGTCCAGCTGTCATAGAGCAGGATATGGGCAGCTGACAATCATCCTGGCAGTTTATTGTCACACCCCAATTTCTCAAGCATTGGGAAATCAGACTGCAGCATATTTAGTGTTTTGAAGTCAGTTATAGCTGAATCATCTAAACGCCTTTTGATAATTGCTAATTGACAGAAATAGAGTCAGAAAGTCACACCTTTTCCACTATCAGAAGACAGAAAGCAAACATGGACGTAGCCTATCTTTATTGATATATAGTTATATCTATCTATATGCCATTATACATATATTCACATTATATAGATGATATATATTTTTATTTATCATGAAATAAAAATCTTTATTGATATATATTTATATATATCTATATTGATATATGTTTACATCTATCTATATGCCATTATATATATACTCACATTGCATACAAGAAATATGTGTTTGTAAACACACACACATATGAATGAGAGAGAAAAAAATGCTCCATAGCAGCTGAGGATAAAACAGAAAGAGTCACACCAAGGCAGCCTCACAATTCAGGAACAGAGAAACAGTAACTCGGTGGAGGGGCAGGTGGCAGAACAGGTGCAAAGGTACCAGAGTTAAAGTCAGAGCCTGCAAGGTGTCCCAGGTGCACAGAGATAGAGACAGAAGGATCAAGCTCAGGACAGTGTGGTTAAATTACGGCAGAGAGTGGCTGGCTGAGGCAGTATTTAATGGCCAAGGCGCTCACCTTCACAATTTATTGGTGAAAAATCTCATGAGAAAGGTGACTTAGCACTGCTTTGCTCATTCTAGGTGTCTGGAATTGTTTGTTTTTAAGGAGTTAGGAGCTATTTGTGACATTTCTTTGGATCTTGTTTGCATGATTATTTAAAAAGTTCAGTAACTATTTTCAGGGACTTATCATGCAGTCATTCAAGAACTATTATACTAAGTATATACTGTGCTATAGTCATTACGTATCCAAGGGAATAAAAAAAGCCAGGTGTCTCCCATCATGGGGCCTATTGTCTAATCAGTGAGACTCAGTGACACAGACATTGACCAAGGAATCTCCCAAATGAAGGATAGAAACGTCCTGCTACGGAGAATGTCGCTCAGAAGTCTGAAGCAGAGTGTAGTACCGCAATGAAACCCACCTGGGCAGCTGGAGAGACAGCCCGTGGATGCGCCCCCGTACACTGAAGCCTCGACACTGAATAGAGCTTCACTAAAGAGAAGCAGTCTTTAGTTTCACATTTCAGCAGTATTATCTCATGTCATCCTCCCAGTGGCCCTGTCAGGTGGATGATGTCATCCCCAGTTTGGAGGAGGAGGTCGAAGTTAAGCAAGGGCTGTGAGCTCCACCCACGCCCAGAGTTTCCGGTTCCGCAGCTCAGGGGTGGGCAGATGATTTGTGTTTCTTGATGAGTTTCCAGGTGAGGTGGCTGCTGCTGATCTCAGGACCACACTTGAAGAAACAACCTCTGAGCTAGAGCCGCAGGAGCAGCCCATTAAGAACGTGACTCCCATTTTGAAACCTGTCGTATAAGAAAGCATATGGAGTACTTGGAGCCTGTCAGGTGATGGCCAGGCCTTGCCAGATCTCTTGCTCCTGTGCATGACTCTCTCATCCTTGATGAGCAATTCCATCCTGGCTTCTAATTTCATACATCCTTTCATATCCAGTTCAAATGACATCTTCTGCTGGAAGCTTTCATCACCCCTTCTTCCCCCAATTTTAGCTACACTAAACTTGCATGTCAAATTGTTGGTATCAGTTTTGGTTTTCACCATAGCCTTCCACTATAGTTATCAGTTTGCAGAGATTATGCCTAATTCGTTTTTGTATTATTGCATTATGACTTTTTATAATGTCTTGCATCAACAAAGCCTTCAATGTACATGGATTGAATGAAAATGTTAAGTATTTAAAGTCATTCAACTGTGTATTTTCACATTTTATACACTAATAAGCTCATGAAGCAATTTGAGCTGGAATATTTTCCTGTAAGTTTTAGAAAAGAAAAAGAGGATTACAGGCACAAGTAATGTAAATGACATACCCAAATACCATAATTGTGCAATCATGGGTCCCTGCAAAAAAACAACTGGCACATTCAAATTTGATATGGAGGAGGGTTTAAAAACACATTGTTTACAATGACGTGTAGTGTTTAGGGAAAACAACAAAGATGAAGCAAGACCAGGAGTGAGAAGCTGTCACCACCCTGCAGCGGAGACCAAGAGGGGGCATCATGTGCAAAGAGTGCCCTGACTCTAGAAGAAAGTTAGCACCTGTGGTCATCTGCATCAGGAGAGCTGAACATACAACCCTGCCCCCACCACTGATCTCTTGCTGAAGGCAAAGGAGTCCATGCACATGGGCCTCTGGCCTGCCACAGAATGAAGGGGCAACAGGACACCCAGATACTGATTTCGGCCTCCAATTTCTGTGCATTCTCCTCAACCCTGCTGCTTCAACAATCTCATAAATCTTCCTGTTAAAAATGTCTACCGTGTGGAATGGAGATGGTTTATTGATAAAGACAAGACAGTTTAGTTAAATTTTAGATGGAATTGCTTTAGGAAAAGGCTCATTTTAGAATTCACACTTTCAAACAAACTTTCTGCTTTATGGATGTTAGTTTCTTAAAAGAAAAAAAAAAGTCAACAAACCATAACACTGAAAACGTTGTTTCATGCTAGCTTATTACAAACTGCCTCGCTGAGCAGATTGTACATTTATACTCGATGGTAGGACTTAACATGCACTGGGATAATGATAGAAAAATGAAATGAATTTCAACAAATAATCAAGGATGCAGCTTCAAAAGACTGGTGAAATTCTTGCTATGATAATCTTTTTTTTTAAAGTCATGTATATTTTATGAGTCTGAAACAACTGATTCCAATAAGTCTTTGGGCTATGGAAGCAGAAAAGGAACACGATGTAATGTAGCATAGCATAATATATGAAGCAATCATTCAAACATAGCTTGCAGTACATACGTCAATAAACTTCTACTGTATTGAAGCCAGTGAAGTATAGGAGATATTCAAGCAGAAGATGTTTATTCAATGCATTGTAAAAAATCCATTTTTCTTTGGCTTGCCAAATGTGCCTGAGAGTTATTACTAATTTATCATGGAAAAAAAAACTGCCTCTGTGATAAAGGCAGAGACAACTGGATAATTTCTCTTCTTGCTCTTTTGAACTTTAATAAGATGCCATGGAATTGAGACTATAATGATCATGGTTTATTGGGTGGGATCTTGCCTTGATTCAGTGGAGGTCAAGCTAGTGTCGAGAACACTGGCCTGGGTGTCAGAAGACTTGGGTTCCTCTCTCAGCTCTTGGAGGAGCTAGCTGTGCCACCAAGAGCCTCTGGGGGCAAATTGAGAGAATCAGATCCTGAGCTTAGTGGTCTCTTACAGTGATGGAGTTTGTGATTCTCAGGTATGCTGGCAAATCTCTACTGTGTTCTGTAGGATCTCCTCTGGGCCAGCAGCTTTCTCATTTGCTAGCGGGGAGTGCTCACTCATCACAAAATTTGACTGACAGTTCCTCCTTTCCACCTGCCTCTGAACAGCTCAGACAGCAAAGGATGCCATAGAGAACAGTGACTTGCGAAGCCCCAAATGATAGGTCTAGAGGAGTTTTCAGGTATAAATTGGAGAATCTAGTGGAATCGTTGTTGTATTCGATTTCCGCTGCTACATAAAAAATTAGCACAAACTTAGCAATTCGCATTTATTATCTCATGATTTCTGTGGGACAGGAAGCCAGGCATAGCTTAGCCAGGTTCTCTGCTCAGAGTCTCACAAGACTGTGCTCAAAATATCAGCCAAAACGCTTTTTCTTTAGAGGATTCATGGGAAAAGGTCTGCTGCCAAGCTCCTGCAGGTTGTGGGCAGAATTCGTTTCCACATGGCTGCAGAACTCATGGTTGCTTCCTCCAGGCCAGCAGGGGAGCATCTCTCTTGAGGGAGGGGCTAGTCCCTTTGTCAAAAGCTTTCACTAATTGTGTCCTGCCTGCCCAGCATAATCTCCCTTTTGATTAAGGTCTCATTTGATTTGAGCCCTTAATTACATTTGCAAAATCTCATCACCTTTGCCTTATGGCAGAACTTAATCATGGAATGGCACCCTTTTTAATCAGAACTCCCTCCACACTCAAGGACAGTAGAGTATTCGGGGTGTAGACACCAAAGGGCAGGGTGTTGGGGGACATCTTAAAATTTCTATCCAAATCTGAAAAAAAGGATACTTTATATATTCCATTCATCATTCAAGACCAAAAGTTCTAATTCTACTTCCTTGAGAAAGCAGTCGTAACTAATGCTCCCATCTCCTGAACTCTCCTGACATGGCTGGACCAGCGCTTTGGTCACCACTATATTCTGTGTTGTGTTGATAGTTTATCATTTCTCTGATTGGTTTCTCCAAAATTGTCTGCAAATTATGTAAAAACAGAGATCAGGACATTTAAATCTAAATTGTATTTATATTGAGCCAGCCAACTTACAGATGTAGTAGATAGTAATGAATGACTGATTGCTAGTATTATAAAAGTACTTGATATGTATACAGTTCTGCAAAGTTTATAAATCACTTTCAAATGCTTTATTTCACCTGATAACTTGGAAAGGTGAATACAGCAGAAAGTACTTACTAAAACATACTTTAGTGGCATAAAAAAGACACACTTCAAGTCAGCCGTGTTGTAAAATGTGTAACATATAAGCAAAAAATGAAGAAAATATATTTTGCCTAAATTATACCTATCTTTGCTTAGATTTTTTTATAATTACTAGAATACTTCTAGGGTAGTAAAATTCCACTTTTTGTTCACTTTTTAAAACCCTCTGTTTTATTAATGTTCCACAAAAATAGGCACATTTGTATTTAAGAAAACAACTTTGGGGAGGGATAGTCAAATGGACGGATTGATCAATCAGCATAAACTAGACCATTCTCATTTGTGAATGTGTTTCCTCAATTTTGTCAGTTCCAGACCAGAATATTTTTTTTCAGGATCATTTTACTTTTATTTAAATTCTTTGTGGCCACATCAGAATTTGCTGACTACAGATTCTGATATTGTAAGTTTACTTTAGGGATCTTTTTTTTTAATTTAACTTTTATGTTAAGTTCAGGGGTACATGTGTAAGTTTGTTATATAGGTAAACTTATTTCATGAGAATTTGCTATATAGATTATTTCATCACCCAGGCATTAAGCCTAGTATCCATTAGTTATATTTCCTGATCTTACCCTCCCCTTCCCTCCTCCCTCCAATAGGCCCCAGTGTGTGCTGTTCCCCTCTGTGTATCCATGTGTTCTCATCATTTAGCTCCCACTTACAGCGAGAACATGCAGTATTTGGTTTTCTGTTCCTGAGTTAGTTTGGTAAGGATAGTGGTCTCTATCTCCATTCATGTTCCTGCAAAAAACATCATCTCATTCTTTTTAATAGATGCATAGTATGCCATGGTGTATATTTATCACATTTTCTTTATCCAGTCAACCACTGATGGGCATTTAAGCTGATTTCATGTCCTTTCTGTTGTGAATATTTCCACAATTAACATACGCATGCATGCGTCTTTATGATAGAAAGAATTATGTTCCTTTGGGAATATACCTAGCAATGGGATTGTTGGATTGAATGGTATTTCTGTTTTTAGGTCTTTAAGGAATCATCACACTATCTTCCACAATGGTTAAATATTCCCACCAATTAGTGTATAAGCATCCCTTTTTCTCCACAACGTTGCCAGCATCTGTTTTTTGTTTTGTTTTGTTTTGTTTTGTTTTACTTTTTAATAATAGTGATTATGACTGGTGTGAGATGATATCTCATGGTGGTTTTGATTTGCATTTCTCTAATGATCAGTGATGGTGAGATCTTTAAATGATTATTGGCAGCATGTATGTCTTCTTTTGAAAAGTCAGACTTAAGATTTTAAAGTAAAAATATTCAAATGGTATAGAACTGTTAATTGTGGCAGAACTAATACCATGAGAAAAATGAGTATAAATCTGCAGATTTCATTAAAAATATATAAGGAGAATGTTAGTATAGCAAATGATTCACTTAAAAAGATTGTAAGCCACATGATGCTGACCAAGGTAACATTTCACCTCTCCCTTTACATAGAGATCATGGTTCACCAAGCATTTCCCGAGTTGCAGAAAGGCCATGGGAGGCACAAGAGAAATGTGGCAGAGTCCCTGACCTTAAGCAATTTTAACCTGCATGACCCCCATGCAATTAGCTATAATCAGATGTTATGAGGGTGAGATCAAAGGAAGTTGCATTTTGAGCCCAAGGAAAGGCTCTAACCCCCCAAAAAGGAAGAAGAGGACATCTTACTGGAAGGGTAAGGGTAAAGAATGGAGAGCACAACATTCTAAGCAGAGGGAAGAGCACTTACAAATGCACAGTGGTGCAAAAATGATCACAATCTATTAAGAAAGCCAAATAATTTGATTAGAGTAAGGGAGGTGAGAAGGTGAGAGACTGGACTGAAGAGATAGACAGAGAACAAATACATTGCTAAGAACACCAACATGTTCTGATACATGACGATTGGAACACTAAGCCATCGACTTCATTTAGATTCAGTGTACTGTATGTAAACATATAGTACACTAACACATTTAGACATCACTAGGACCATAGAGAGCTACTGAAATATTTTAATTGTATTTTTAATTGTAAATATTTACTCTGAAAGTTACAGGAAGGATACGTCTTTAAGTTGTGAGTAGTGAAGGTGGAGTAATTACTAAGAATATGACTGCAGTAATATGAGTCAAAAAACATCAGCCTTAACTAAAGCAATGCCATCAGAGAAGGTGTATTTAGTTTTTTTTTTTTTTTAGAGATGGAGTTTAGATCTTGTCACCCAGGCTGGAGTGCAATGGTGCAATCTCAGCTCACTGCAACCTCTGCCTCCAGGTTTCAAGCGATTCTCCCGTCTCAGCCTCCCGAGTAGCTGGGATTACAGGCACGCCACCATGCCCGGCTAAGTTTTTGTATTTCTAGTGGAGACGGGGTTCCACTATATTGGCCAGGCTGGTCTGGAACTCCTGACCTCAGGTCATCCACCCGCCTCGGCCTCCCAAAGTGCTGGGATTACAGGCGTGAGCCACCGTGCCCAGCCAGTATTTTTTTAAGAAATAAAATCTATCAGATTTGTTGGTTGATTCAATGTTTTTAGGTTACACCAAGGGAAACTGAAGGGGGAAAAGGGTAAGGCCAAGATTTCTCACTCAAATAGCTTGGCAGGTTTTGGGACTTTCATTGTGATAAGGAAACAGAAAGAAACAGATGTTGTAGGAAAAGAATGAAGTTATTTTTGTAATGTTGAATTATGGGCATCTGTGAAACCCAAATGGAGATGTGGGGCAGGCAGTTAGATGTAAAGGTCTGAAACTTTGAGGAGGGTTTAGGTAGTGCTGAATTTGGTAAAGAAGGGAGAGGACAACATTCTACCCAGAGGGAAGAGGACTTAGAAATGTACAGGGGTGCAAAAATGCTCATGGTATATTGAGAAAGCCAAATAATTTGTTTAGAGTAAGGGGGGCGAGAAGGTGAGAGACTGGATTGAAAAGAAGGACAAAGAACATACACGATTAATATACTACATGGAAAGTTAAGTTCAGGTTTTTATTAGGTTGCCCAGAAATAATGAATGCTGTGGGGAAAGGAGAGGAAATCCAGAAAACAGTCTATGTGAGAAGAAAAACTGAGAAAGACATGGAAGCAATGACCGTGAGAGTGTGGCCCCCAGAATGCTGCTATGGAAATTTGCACTAACCCAACGTCCTCACCTGCATTTCTGGGCTCTTCTGTATATTTCAAATGCCAATTAGATGATATTTCTGCTCGGCTCAAAGATTTTTAATGGCTCCCTATTGTTCTCAGAATAAGGACAAGCACCCTTATCAGGTCTCACAGAGCTGCACTGTCACACATTGCTGCTTTAAGTCCCATCTTCTCTTACCTCTGGTGCTTAGAGGTTTATCTTTCTCTCTTTGCATCCACCATTTTCCCAAATGCAGTCCATAGCAACTGTGTTCTCCCATCAACTCTCTCTCAGTTTTTATGTCTCCAGACATCCTTCCCTAATGGAAGCCCTTCCAGAAGTATCTAGGAATGGCTTTGTGACTCTCCTCTGTGCCCTCATGGACTTCATCAGGATATGTCATGTTACGAGTGATGTCAGTGAAGATGAATATACAAGAATGAACTGAAAGTGAGACACTGAAGGCCAGATGATCAGTTTGGAAGCTGCAGTGATCCATGTCCAGGGGTGGTGTGGTTCTGGGCTATAGCAGTGTTACCAGTTAGGGTTGTTTGGGTTGCAAGCAACAGATACTAAAACTAGATAACTTAAGCAAAAGGTGAAGTGAGGGAAAGACATTGACTAGCTCAATAAATCCACAGAACAGCTGGAGAACTAGGGGTGAAATAATGAGGAGCTAGGGAATGCCTAGAGCCTCGTAAGCCACAGCAACCCTCTCATGTGAGCACTGCTGGATTCAAGTACCTCTCACAGTGGTCGTTCTGTCTGCTACTTGGCTCAGACTTTAAAGTCTAGGATGGGACCACAGCATTGACCTGTGTGGAGTTGCATGTCTGATCCTTTTGGGAGAGAAGAGAAAGACACTGTTTAAAAACAGTGTCTCTTGTTGACTGTCGCTTCCAATAAAGACAAGTGGTTCAATGAAGAAAAGAAGTGATTCCCTTAGGGAAATGAAAGTAGGCCTCGTATGAGAAACGTGGTTCTCAGAAGGAGTAATCAAGAGATAGGAAGGCTTGTGTCAAAAGGAGGTGGGATTCATGCTAAATGGTTTTGGTTTTAATCACTAAGAAATAGTCACTCTGCCATGTAGAAACATAGAGAACGGATTCTTGTTGTTAAGAAGGAGGAACCAACAGGTCCTTGTGATGATCTTATAGGAGAATGCTGTTATGCTTTGAAGGTAGTCTTCATTCAAGGAAAAATGCACCATCTTTTCCTTCGAGAGATTATATTCGAAGCCACTTGGTCATGTTTTCAAATTTCACATTACTTTTTCCTCCAAATTTTGTTTATGTAGAGATGAGACATAAAGAATGGTGCGCAGTGACTTCCGGGAGACAGGAAATACATCACGGGAGTTAATCATACCCAGCTTAATTATTAAATTCATTTCTGGAGAAAAGGATGGGTCCTCCAAATTAGAATCTATGAGATGCTCTCAGGGAAAAGACTCTGTACCAGGAGCCACTGACATGCTGGTGTTGGGTTTCTGATCTGGGAGTTTCTGTTGGGCCATAAATTCATTGTCTGTCTTAGAATAAGTTACTTAGTTTCTGTAACTGTAAAGTGTTTTGATCAAAATCCAATGACTCTTCTCAGTTTTGAATAGTACCACTCAATTATATAGATACTTACATATCGACCATTTTATTGTAAATTCTTCACTTCACAGACCTGTCTTCAGAAAACTGGAGAACAAGCAAAGCATTCGAGATGATTGAACTCAAACTCAGTTTCTTAACAAACACTTGATGGACAGATAAAGTGTGCCAGATATTGAGTTGTACATGGGTAAAAACTTATCTTTATTCTGATAAGACAATGTCAATAAAGAATATACAAAGTTCATTTAAAAATTTATAGAATGTCTGACATTAAGTGGGGAAAGTATTATTTATAGATGATAGGGAGATAGAAACTTGTAGAAAGTTTATTCATATGGTAAGCATGAATCCATCATTTCCTTGAAAGATCTTTCCTTGGGAATGATTCATTCTCTCCAGCAAACACACTTGAGGATCAAGGAAACACTTTTGATCTCCTATAAATAGTGTACATAATAGTATGTACCTGTGGAAGAAATAAATATTTGCCTCCAATTGTTTGGTTCCATATCCCAGTAACAAATGTTTTCTTTGAATTATATCACAAATTGTGCCTGATCATTCATTATTTAAGAAGCCAAACTGGCCTCCATTGAAACAGAATCGTGGTTCTATCATTCCATGACTCCATTTACAGGGACGACTTGAAGAGAAACTTAAAAGAGCTGCTCCCTGTCTCACCTCAGCAAACATCCCCTTGTGTGTGGCTGGGCCTGGCAGCTAAGAGTGGAATATGCTAAAAGGTGAGAGGGACCAGATGTCTCAAAACTGTTACAGATCAAAGCCAAAGTAACTGAAGCAAAGCTATGTGCAGAGGGTGGACAGGGAAACTGAAGCAAAGCTATATGCAGAGGGTGGACAGGGACAAATCTGAAAATAAGAGAATGCCTCTAAGAATAAGGCAGACTGGATTGCAAGCTGTGTCCTGTGTGGACACATGGAGGCCTGTGGGAGCACAGCCCACAGAACTGAAGTAGCCATGGCTTGTTGCATCGGCTGTTAGCCGTGTGGCATCTGGTTCAGATTAAATTAAACTAGGGAAGCCTATGATAAAGTATCTTTACTTTCTTCTGTAAGGTCCCCTGAACTTGCTACTCATACTGACTCTTTACTTCCTAGAAATTAACATAGGGAAAAAAGAGCAGTTATAAAATTCACAGATTCACAAAAAAAAAAGCAAAATGTTCTCTCTTTTCTATCCAAGAGAGGCAAATCTATATATAGCACTACAATCCTAAGGAGGACATCACGTAATAGAATGTTTAACATTTTCAACAACATTTGTAAGGTATATGCAATGTTAAGTTTTAAAGTCCTGTTTTACACAATATTCTTCTACTATGTTCCTTCTGAAGGATTTCTGATGCTGTGTAGCAGTCAGCCTTTTTGTTTGAAACAGCATAGGAGAAACTGTACTACATGGGTTTTATGTGTGACTTCCCTCTGGGGTCTAAGTGCTTGAGATCAGGAAGAATGGCTAATATTTAATCATTAAATAGCCATGGAATTGTAACCACATCATTAACCTAACTCACTTTTATATAATGTACATATATAGTTATTTGTTATTATTGAATGTATGTGTACAAACACACACACACACACACACAGCTTTTTTTGTAAATTATAGAACACTGTTAATATGGTCTTAATATTTGTATGTTTGGATCCTAGTTCCTGACGTCTTGAAGTGGTGTTTTCTATGTCATGGGTCTGATGGCTGGGAGATAATCATTTTATAACTGACTCTCCCCACGGTGTCCCCACACTAACCCACACTGAAACTCATCTGCCACTGCCCACCCCCTCAGCCAGCCTGGAGCAATCCTCCTGCTGCCGTCTATCCCTGTCAGCTTGACGTCTTTCTATTCAACAGCATTTTTAGTCTTGTCTGCAAACTTAGAAATGACACAGTGCACCCCCTCTTCCGGATTAATAAGTAAAATAAGAAATAAGATTCATCCTGACAAGTATTTTGTAAAACATTCATTAGTCCTTAAACATCTTTAAAGAAACTTGTTTTTATTGTTCTTGGTGGATTTTTTTAGCAGTTTCATGATAATTGAGATTGGAGTAATTTTAGATTTGCATGTTTGTTAAAATACTTTCAAAGGAAAAATAAAAGTATAGAGTGACAAAATATTGGATCTGAAGATGTAGTAGGAAGACTTTAGAGAAACACAACTCTGTGAAGTGACCCTTACAGAAGTGTCCAAGATTTAAAAAGCTGCGCCAGAGAGAAACAGTGAAAGACGAAACAGAGACAGAGAGAAAGATGGAGGAAGGGAGAGAAAGAGACAAAGAAGAGGAGAAAGAAACAAAGATAGAGACAGAGACAGAGAAAGAAGAGGAAAGAGAAAGACAGAGATGGAGGGAGAAAGAGAGACAAACTGAGAGAAAGAGGGAGAGAGCTTAAAAAGCAAACATGGAGCTGCCTTCAGCCTGGGTGCCCTGAAGGAAAAGGGCCAGCTCTGCAGTCTCTGTGGGGCTGGAGTAGAGGGGAGCAGAAGGGAGCGGAAACAAGGACTCACCCCCTTTTCCTGATTCAGCTGCGGTTCCTTTGCCATTTCCTGTAGCCGGTAAGAGGGCTTCTAAAGGGTCCCTGGGAATAGCTGTGTGGCCAGCGCCTGCATAACCCATCCTCTCTTCACCTGTGCTCTGTTCAAGGCTCCTGGAAACCCTGCAGAAAATGCACTTCCTTACGTGTTAACCTCTATCACCACCTAATTCAGGGGACTAAAAGATTTGCAACGAAATCAACATATTACCTGTAGTTGAGGCTTCTTGGAGAGGAATCCACCTTCCCCCTGCGCATATACACCCAGTTGGCCCAGCGCGTTTGGGGCACGGCAGGTGTCTGCGATGGCATCAGGCTCACATGTCCAATGGCCCATCCTACATCACCTGTATCTGGGGAGGCTCCCCAATCAACATGCATGTGAAGGTGAATATGCAGGATTAGCCAAGCACAAATGATAATGATTGCTACCGTTGGAGTAAATGTTATATTAATTCAGCTATTTACAAATATCAGAGGTTTTAAGACTTCGAGTAGTATTGAAATGATACAGAAGGGCTCCTTCAGTTAAACCCTCCAGCGTTGAACAGGGAACCAGAGTAGTCCTAGCTCACCAATTTTTAAAGCTGTGGTTTGTTTCTGTTCCGGAATCTGAAGATGGAGCATCTTTGATTTCAATCTTATATCTTCACATCAATCTAAAGCCAGTTGATAGGTATCTAGCTAAGGTTGCCTCTGTCTCCTGCATTTATAGATTGTTGGAGCTACATTAATTTGCATGAATTTGGTAGTTTACAAAGGGGCACAGGGTCCTTTCACAATGTTTTTTTTTTTTTTTTTCTCCATCAAATCCTCCATAGGCCTCTATGTGATCAGCACATTTCCAGCTTAGTATCCAGGGAGACATTTCTAGATTCATCATTATCTTAGTATCTGCTCCACATGACATCAATTTGTAGAGGAAAAGTCTTGAATCAAGTGGCTCCAATTTGTTGTATTTTTGAAAAACTTGATAGTTTATAAAGTGCTATGGAAATTTTATCATATTCAGTCTAAATCATATCTTTTAAGATCTATAGTAAAATGGTACAATCCCTATTTTACTAATAAAAAACTATGTTGTGAAGTGTTAAATGCTCCCCAGAGGGCAAGGGCAAGCTCTGGCTTTTCCAGTTAGGTAAGTTTGCAAGATGATCATTCTCAACTTCTGTCAAAGTTTCAACGTGCCCTCATTAACTACCAAGGGAAACATGTGAGCATGCGGAATCAGAAACTGGCTCTCTTTGGCTTTGTGAGTCAAGGCTATGAACTCAGTGAGTTTCTTTATTTTCCACTTCAGCTCCAGGGTAGTCTTGTGGTAGTTAATGTAGGAGTTGACGAGGTGCTGCTTTCCCCTTTTGAAAGCAAATGCTCGACAGAAAACCACGTGATGTGTGGCTACCTGACCAACACCCAGCCAGCATCTTGTCAGTTCAGAATCATTAAGTGGACATCTTCCCTTCTGGGCCATGCACACTTGCATTTCCGTGCCTCCTTTCAGAAGAAGGTATGTTGGTGGGAGCCACTTACTGCTGCCTCTCCAGGGCTTTACAGGTGCACCTGTGTTCTCCACACTGTAGCTAAGTCCAGTTCTCTGTTCCTTGTCTAGGATGAGACAACGCAGCTGTCACCTCTCTATATTCTAGAGCATTCGTTTAGAATACATTCTCCTGGGTTTCCTATACTCAGGAGCTTTCTGGACAGATATTTTTTTAAACATACTCAGGTCCTCCAGACGTAAATCAAATGCCGGCTGCTTTTGTAATCACTTGTTTTCTTTTGAACCTGGAAATCACACGTGAAATTTTATCTTCCTAAAACATAAGTTTACATGGCTATTTTATTATCAGATTCTTTTATATATCTAATCCATAAAACTTTGTTCACCTGTAAAATGGGTTTAATGATGTCTGCCTGATTTATTGCACAGTGTTTCTGTGTCATGTCTTACTATGCTTAAATTATTGATTGATATAAAATGTCCATTCTGAAACTGCACTCACGGTGACTACCAGTGCAAACCTACACATATATATTATCACGTGCCTGCATAGGTTTTATTGTCACCAATATTTTGATCAACAGGAATTTATTGAACTGGCAAAGAATAGGTGAGGAATAAATTAAAAGTTGTAGGGTGGTTCCCCTGCCCTCTAGCTGCTCAGAGTGCAGCAATGGAGCTTGAACTCTGGAGCCAGACTGGCTCCAGAGTCAGCACCCTTGGTTTGGGTGCTGACTCTGCCACCCTCTCACTGAGTGATGCTGGACAAAGTGTTTTGTTTCTGCTGGCCTCAGTTACCACATCTGTGGAATGGCCACAGCAACCATCCCTAAACTACAGGGCTGCTAGGGGGATTCAGTGAGCTCTTTCATGTATACCACTTTGAAGAATGGCTTGTACATGATAAATGCTATAAGCGTTTCTTAAATATATAAAAAATAGATGTTCTAGTGAAGGAAACAAATGTATGTTATATAATTTTACTGTAATCAAACAGCAGGTGGGGAATTTCTCAAGTACTGCCTATGTTAAAGGAAAGATGAGCTGACAGGACAAACGAAAAGGAGACTATTTGGCATGCACCTGGGATGTCATCCCAGGCAGGTCGTGCCTGGAGAATGGCCTGCAGTGCAGTACAACTGCATAACGGGAACCCCAGGAGAGGGTTGGAGGGCTGTGCTAGAGAGGTGGGCAGGCTCATTAGCCGGGCCTGGTGGCGCGCGCCTGTAATCCCAGCTACTCGGAAGGCTGAGGCAGGAGAATCGCTTGAAGCCAGGAGGTGGAGGTTGCAGTGAGCCGAGATTGCGCCATTGCACAGCAGCCTGGGCAACAGAGCGAGACTCCATCTCAAAAAAAAAAAAAAAGATAGGAGGGCAGGCTCTCCTGGCCACAATGAGAAATCAGACCCCTTTCTCCTCTTCCAGTTATCTGACTCTTGTTTGGAATTTCTGCTCTAAAACTTGAAGTCTGATGGGAAATGTTTGCTTGATTTGTGTTTCCTCTGAGATTGAATTTGACTGGAGATAATGCTGGCATACCCAAAAGCTGCATGTCTGCAAATATCTGCCAGTTCTATTCTTGAAAATTGACATATGTCCACATTCTATGGAGGGATGCTTTTGCGATCCAATTAGAAATAATGGAGCCCAAAATATTACACAAGAAGTCAATTCCCAAGAGCTAAGTGTCCCATACCTAGCACCGTGGCCCAGGGGAACCCAGAGAGCAACCTTCTTCCTCCAAATGGACATAACAAGCAGATACTTCCAATACCAGCCGGCTTTGCTCCTCAATTTTCAGAGGATTCCTGTCTCTGATAAAGGGGTGACTTCCACACTTGCTTCAACAAACCTACACGTAGATTTAGAACAATGGCTTCTGTCTCACATAATTGTTCCTTAAACAAGTGCTCTCTTGATTGGAAAAGTGATGATTTTATTTCATTTTATTTTTAGAAAAAAAAAAAAAAAAACAACTCACTGAGCACTGGATGCCGAGGACAGCTGGAGTGCGTGGGACGTGGGACGCTATTTTTTCCTAGCTGCTTTGGGAACCAAGCAGATGGGTGGCTACTTGATGACATCAGGGGCCATGGATGGTGCATTCCAGCTGCTGACCACGTGAACACGTTTACTATGGGCAAAGAAGAGAATTTCCCTCCCGTGCTCTGCTTCTCCCTTGGTCCCAGCTTTCTTAGATTGTTTTTCTGGGCTACTGAAATCATGTCTGCCTCCTTCTCTCTGAAATAGACAGCCGTGGAGAGTCTCCATGGGGAAAAGAATTTCCAGGTACTTTTTGTGAAACGTGCAAAGGGGCTTTGCAGGATTCAGGTAACTTGGTCAGAGCACGGAATTTCTAAATGAAGCAGTGCCGTCAACTTTCTCCCAAGTTGTGTAGATAAGACAAAGCAGCACTCTCAGGAGAACTTGGCTCACAGCAGAGGGTTGGAACTGAGTTTCCTGCAATCACAGCGGGAAGGTCTGAGGTCGTCCTCCTAGCCGTAGACATTCCTCTGCTGTTGGAATGGAAACCAGTAATGAAAAGATAACACTGTATATGCATATTTGCACTTTACAGTTTGCAAAGAGCTCTATACTTTACACATGACAAATGTGATTTCAAATACTCTCAGCTAAACACCAACTACTGGGGCCTCTTGTGTTTGCAAGACAGCCAAGCCTTCAGACATAGGCTCAATATTTCATGGCTGATGAGATGTAAAATCCTCTCCTACGATAAAAGCGTCTGTGAATGTGTGAGTGACAAGCGGCATGGCGTCGTGAAACACGTGGGCTCCAGTCCTGGCTGTCCCAAGTCCCTGTCTGAGTGACAGTCTGCTCATCTGTTGAATGGGGATTATTCCCCGCATTGCCCACCTTACAGGGTTAGGTTGGGTCAGAAGAAAATCCATTTGAGAAACTGCCTTGGAAATTATAAAGTTTTATGTACATGTTACTAATATTACGAGTAGTCTAAGGCTGACATACTCTCAGGAATATCATGATTCTACATAGAATCTTTATCAAACAATAAACCTAGACTTCCCAAAGACCTTACCTCTTTGTTAAAACAAGAACACTTTATATCACATCTTCTTTGGCATGTCCCTCAGAAAAGGCCTGGAACAAAACCATGTAGACAGAATTCGGTCTGTCTGGTGCTTTTGGCATTGCATTTTTTTTCCTCCCTGTATTTCTCAGTTAAGCTTGACAATATCCCTGTGAAGTAGGTAACACCACTGAGACTTCACCTTTGATGAACCAATGCTTAGAAATTTGAAGATTTCTCCAAGACTCAGCTAGGAGGAGCCGGGATTGGAACCCATGCCTTCTGATCCTGACAACTGTGGCATTGTCAGTGGTCGGCTTTCTTTGGGGGATCCAACAGGCTCTGGTTCAGTCTCTCTTGGGAGCTTGCTGCTTTAGAAAACCTTTTCTCATTTCTGTTTGGTCATATAAGATTTCATCTCTGGCTTCCCAAGAGTGTCTGTGGGAAGGGGACTTGAAGCCAGTTTGGAGTTTTAGCAGAAACTTCTCCAGTACAAGGCAGGTACTCAGGGGTGGGTGCAGACTTGATTTTACAAGTACATCTGTTCTGTTTATTTTTGCTTCTTTGCAGTATTATCAACTTCTGCTCCATATGGGTGATCCATATTGTGCCTTGGTGAAATGATACCACATTATGCTTTTATGCCTTTATCATCAAACACTACTCATGAAAAAATCACCAGGTTTGCCTAGGTTCATCTGTTCAATTTATTTTTCCCAAACTTTATTTTGAATAAAACACCTACGGTAAATGTGATTTATGTAAATGAATAAAACAAAACTGTTATATAAGCTTTTTTGACATCATTCAGTCCCATCCTGTCGGGGCGCCACTATACAAAATCCTCTGGCAGCATGTTTTCCATAGGATTATATTATTTCTGAAATCGCAGAGCCAAAGAGATAAAACTATAATATACTTTCAAATGCTTTAATTTAATTTTTTCTCTTCTCTCCCCAAGCTTCCCATATGGAGGAACTCCAATATTTTAAGAGAAGCTTTTACTTATGAGAATCTTGCAGCACTATTCCAAGTGCCTGTAGCTATTCCTCTCTCTCATACTCTCTGCCTTTCTCTATTTTTCTCACACCTCGCTCCCTGATTTTATTTAAAGAATGGCAATCTATCTTTCCTTCCCCCTCCCTCCTTTATTGTTATATTTTCTTACTTTCTACCCCCTGGGACCCTGAATGGAAGAATTTTCATTTTCCAAGCTGGTGCTAGGGGCCAAGTCCTGTGCCCTGGATTGACACACATCATCTCACGCATTTCACACGACGCACAGACCTGGCAGGCGTTCTTATCTCTACTGGGCAGATAGGAAATGAAGGCTCGGGAAGCTGAAGGGCCCGCCCGGCTCAAGGGCACAGCACTAGACTAACCATGGTGCCACTGAACTTGGGGACATCCATGTGCACACAGGCTGTCTTGGAGGATAAATGCCTTTGCACTCACTCTTCCATTGATGGAGACCACCATGTGTAGTTAATTCCCCGGATGGCAAGCCCTGGCTTCTGCTAACCGAGGCTCGCCACATGGAAGACCCAATGGGTCATTTCATCCTGAGGAAGCTCCCGAGGCCCTAAATGTCAGCCTGCACTGGCTCTTTTGTTCCATAAGGCAAGGAAACTGAGTCCCAGAGAGAAGTTCATGGCCTGCCCAAAGCAACACATCTAGCAATACGAAGTGTGTGATAATAAGATCTTTCAGCTCTGTGTCCAGCATGCATTTCCTTATCACCTAACACTCAATTGAAGACCCACAGTGGCCCCAGAATGAAGAAGAAGTAAATCACTGATTAATTCACTAAATATTAGATTACAAGAACTTCTTAAAGTACATTTCTTATATCAAATGAGGTAATAGACATTTACATTTAACATACTATATGAAAGCTTTTTCAAATTATACATTAGTTAAGTCCATGTTATTTTGGTTGTTGTAAATGTGAACATTTAAGAACAAAAGTGAATTAAACTTCATCTTTCCATCATAAACAAATGTCAGCTGGTTTGGGTACCTTTGGCTCATTTTTTTCCTGTTTGTTGAGAGCTCTGTCTTGTATCAAAAGTTGAATTTCCATTACTATTGAGAAATCTTCTACAAGATTTCTCAAAGAGTTCTTTAAATTTTGTTGTAATTTCAGACACAATATTCAAACACTGAACTCTTCAGCCCAGTGATTTTCTTGTGGATTACTCATCAGAAGATACACACTCACTACAGTAACTCCAGAGGCTATAAATCCCTGGAAAGTTCATTCGAATGACAAATTTCTATATCCTCATTTTCCTAGAACCAGGATAGAAAGTATTGAATATTTCCGAAAGTCTCTCTCACTGCGGAATAGCAGGCAAAATTAAAAAAAAAAAAAAAATCAAGATTCTTGAGTAGAGAAGAGCTAGAGATAGGCTGATATTTTTCATTCCATAATACCTGGTGAAACTGCTTAGCCTAAAGGTAGTCATGAGAACACTTAGTCCCAATGTATACTGTATCTCTCAAATGGTAACTGCAAAAGAGTAGTTGTACATTTGGTGGCCACTAAGCATATATCCTGAGCATTACTATTTTAATACTTACTTCATTTGCTCAGAATTCATGCTCAGCATCAGTGTTTGGGAATCTGTTTTTAATTATGAAAACTGAGGTTCTATATTGCTTTTGTTCTTCTCTTTTTGCCACATTTCTGCTGCAGGGGAAAAATGTGCTCTCAACAGCCTGAAAACCTGGCTGAAGACTCCTTCATAGCTCAGCCCCTGATGCTCATAGGGAAAGGATCAACATAAAATCATTTCTGTTTCAAAGTGCAACTTACTCCTCATAATAATTGCTATCCTAAATAAGGTGGTATTTTTTTCTCCTACACAGTTGGTATTTGGCATTTAACAATGCAATGCCTCACCTCATTCACTGCCTGGACAATGAGAGCTTTAAAGTGTTAGAGTCATGGAAGACTTTCTGAAATGTTTTACCTTAATGAAGAGTGAGGAGTTAAAAAAGGTTGGCCAGGAAAAGGCAGAGGCAAAATCCTGAGTCCAGAGTCACAGTCTAGCAGCAGTGGCCCCTGGATGCACCATTGCTTTACATGCATGAGGTGTTCCACATGGATCGTGTAGCAGTTGGGCAAAGAAGGTGTCCTCCTTATATTGTAGCTGATAAAGCAGAAGCTTAGAGATGCAAGTGACTTGCTCAATTCCTGCTTCCAGCACATTCAGGTATTCTCACACCCGGATCTCTGCTCTCTTTCCTCTTTCCGCGTCTTAATTCCTTTCCAGATTTGTGCCCATTTTGCTTCAGATTTGGTGTCACACTCATAGAGATTATTGGATTGATCTATTACTCAATATTCTCCCAGAGAGAATTGCAGCCAGCAGGTACATTCATTGTAGACCCACGTGTTAGTCAACAAGCTCTACCTTGAACCCTGTCCTGGACTAGCAAGTAATGAATTACACATTTAATTTCAGTACTCCAGTTGACCCTTTATTCCCTCAGTTGGCAGAATCCATTTTCCTAGACTTTAGAACAAGAGAGAAACACTTGTTCTCTCCCAAAAATACCCAGGTCAACAAATGAAAACATGAACTTCAAAGGATGACTTCAAGCCTAGAGTCTGGAGGAAGAGGACAGAGTGGCTTTGGGAGTTATTCAACCACTCTAACCATATTTCCTCTAATAAACGAGTATGCTAGTGCTTAACGTACCACATTCTTTTGAGAACTATTTAAGTTAATGCACTCAAAAGTGCCAATATTCTCACCAGTGCAATGGAGAGCATTGTAGTACTTTGAGATGACATTGCTTTCACCAACTGAGCCAATCCTACTCCTACGTTTGTTTCTATCACCATGTAAGTTAATGTAGGTTTAAAATCTCAGGCTTCCAAGAAAGAGTACTAGAGTCTCAGGAACTACCCTCATTTCTACCTTGCACTTCCTATACTCCACGCCTAATTCTCTAGGTTCTATTTGAGATATGACTCCTATATGTAACCACACTCTCCAGCCCTGATCTCAGTTTCTCTGTGGAGTTTTAAGGCCTCCATTTTCAAGTACTGATTATTATTTCACATCTGCAATTGCAGTTGCCAGCAGTGTCTTGCAATTCTGGCCCCCTTTTTTAAATAAATATTTTAATTATGTTTTGGGTTTCTAGCAAAATTGAACAGAAGGTGCAGGTATTTGCCATATTTTCCCTGCCCTCACACATACATAACCTCCCACTATCAACATCTTTCACCAGAGTGGGAAATTTGTTACAGTTGATGAACCTATATTGATACATCATTAGCACCCCAAATTCATACGTGCCATGGCTTTGGATAAATCTGTAATGGCCTGTATTCACCATTATAGTATCATACAGAATAGTTTCACTTCCCCAAAAATCCCCTGTGATCCACCATTCATCCTCGCCTCTCCCCAGTCCCTGGGAACAATTACATTTTTTCTGTCTCCACAGTTTTGCCTTTTCCAGAATGCCATTTACCTCGAATCATATCTTATGTAGCCTTTTCAGATTGGCTTATTTTACTTAGTAATGTGCATTTATGTTTCCCCCTTGTCTTTACATGGCTTAAAGTTTATTTTCTTTGTACTAAATAGTATTCTATTGTCTAGATTACCAGTTTGTTTGTGCATTTACCTACTGAAGGACACCTTGGTTGCCTCCAAGTTTTGTTAATTATAAATGAAGCTGCTATAAACCCTATGTGCAAGTATTTTTGTGGACATAAGCATTCAATTCATTTGGATCAATATCAAGGAGCATGATTACTGGATTATATGGTAAAAGTATGTTTAGTTTTGTAAGAAACTGCCAAACTGGCTTTGAAAGTGGCTATGCCATTTTGCATTCCCATCAGCAATATATGTGAGTTCCCAATGTATGAGATTTGGAGTACCAGATCCTCATCCGAATTTCATGTTGTCAATGTTCTGAGTTTTGGACATTCTAATAGGTGTGTAGCAGTATCTCATTGTTTGAATTTACATTCCCCTAGTTATATATGATGTGAAGTATCTTTTCATATGCTTATATGACATCTGTGTATCTTCTTTGGCAAGGTGTTTGTTAAGGTTTTAGGACACTTTTATTGAATTGTTTATTTTCTTACTATTTAGTTTTAAGAGTTTTTCGTATATTTGGGGTAGTGGTCCTTTATCAGAGATTTCTTTCTGCAAATATTTTCCCCTAGTTTGTGGCTTGTCTATTCACTCTCTTGACAATGTATTTCACAGAGCAAAAGTATTAATTGCAATAGAGTATAGCTTATCAATTTCTTCTTTTAAAATTGTGCCTTTGGTGTTGTATCTAAAAAGTCATCACCAAACCCAAGGTCATACTAGATTTTTTTCCTATGTTATCTTCTAAGAATTTTATAGTTTGACATTTTATATCCAGGTGTATAATACATACTGAGTTAATTTTTGTGAAGGATGTATGGTCTTTGTCAGGATTCATTTTATGTATCTTTTTTGCATGTGGACATCCAATTGTTCCAGCACCATTTGTTGAAAATACGATTTCTTCTCTGTTGTATTATCCTTACCCTTTGTCAAGGATCAGTCAAATATATTTATGTGTGTCTACTCCTAATCTCTCTATTCTGTTCCAGTGTCTATTCTTTCATCAACACAACACTCTCTTGATTATTATAACTTTATAATAAATCTTAAAGTTGAGCACTGTCAGTCTTAAAACTTTGTTCTTCTTTTTCAATGCCATGTTGATTGTTCTGGGTCTTTTGCCTCTCCGTATAAACTTTAGAATCAGTTTCTTGATATCCACAAAATAGGTTGCTAAGATTTTGATTAGGACCTCACTGAACCTATAAATCAAGTTAAGAATAACATCTTGAAAATATTGAGTCTTCTTATCCATGAACATGAAATATCTCTCCATTTATTTCGTTCTTCTTGTTTTTTTCCATCAAGGCTTTGTAGTTTTTCTCATACAATTCTAGTATGTGTTTTCATAAATTTATACTTAAGCATTTTATTTTTGAGGAATGTTAATATAAATGATAAGATTTTTAATATAAAATCCCACTTGTTCATTGTTATATGAGAAAGTTATGACTTTCATATATTAAACTCATATTTCCTAAACTTTTTATAATTATTTTTAGTTTCAGGAGTTTTATTTTGTGGATTCTTTTGGATTGTCTATATAGACAATCATGCCACATGTGAAGAAAAATGGTGATTTCTTCCTTCCCTACTAGTATGTTTTTTTTTTTTGCTTCCATTTCTTGTCTCATTGAATTAGCTAAGATATTCAGTATGACATTGAAAAAACACGGTAAAAAGAAAAGATCTTTGCCTTGTACCTGATCTTAGTGGGAAAGCTTTGAGTTTCTTACTATTAAGCATGATGTTAGCTGTAGGGTTTTTGTAGATATTCTTTTTCGACTTGAGAAAGTTACCCTCTATTCCCAGTGTACTTATAATGTTTATCATGAATGGATGTTAGACTTTTTCAAATGCTTTTTCTGCATTTATTGATATAATCACGCAGTTTTCCTTCTATAGCCTGTTTATGGGTGTGATGAACTATATTAATTGATTTTTGAATGTTAAGCAGTCTTTCATGACTGGAATAAATCCCGTGTGATTGTGGCGTATACTTTTTTTATATTATTAAATTTGATTTGCTAATATTTTGTTAAGGATTTTTGCATCTATGTTCATGAGAGACATTGGGCTGTAGTTTTCTTTGTCTTGTCTTTGTCTGGTTTTGGTATTAGGATAATGCTGGCCTCATGAGGAATTATTTAGGAAGTATTCCCTCTGTGTCTATCTTCTGAAAGGTATTGTAAAGACTTGGTATTTTTTTCTTAAATACTTGATGGAATTTACCAGCGGACCCATCTGGCTTCACACTTTCTATTTTGAAAAGTTATTAATTATTGATTCAATTTAAAAAAATAAATGTAGGCCTCTTCACATTGCCTATTTCTTCTTGTGTGTGTTGGCAGGTTATAACTTTCAAGGAGCTGGTTCTTTTCATCTAGGTTATCAAATTTGTGGTTCTAGACTATTCATGGTATTTCTTTCATAGCATTTTAATGTCCATGGGATCTGGAGTAATGTCACCTCTTCCATTTTTGATATTGGTAATTTGTTTTTTTTTTCTTTTCTTTCTTACTTAGCCATAGTAGAGGCTTATTAATTTTTTTGCTTTTTTTTTAGTTTCCTACGGTGCTAGTTTAAACCATTGATTTTAGATCTTTCTTTTTCTAATATATTCATTCAACGCTATAAATTTCCCTCTAAGCATTGCTTTCACTATATTCCACAAATTTTGATAAATTGTGATTTCATTTTCATTTAGTTTGAAGTATTTTTTTAAGTTTTGATTGACATTTTGTCTTTGATCTATTTTAAATAGATTTAAATTTTTAAATTTTAAATTTGTTAAGGTGTGTTTTATAACACAGAATGTGGTCTATTTTGGTGAATGTTCCATGTGAGCCTGAGAAGTGTGTATTCTGCTATTGTTGAATGTAGTAGTCTTAAGATGTCAATTAAATTCAATTAATGATGATGTTGAGTTGTACTATATCCTTACCAGTTTTCTGACTGCTGAATTTGTCTATTTCTGACAGAGGGGTGTTGAAGTCCCCAACTCTAATAGTTGATTTAGCTATTTCTTCTTACAGTTTTATCAGTTTTTACCTAATTTTTTTTAATATGTATTTTTTAGGCCAATATATTTAGGAGAGTTATGTATTCTTGGCAAATTGATCTTTTGTTGTTATTGTTATGTAATGCCTCTTTATCCCTGATAACATTTCTTGCTCTGAAATTGGTCCTATCTAAAACTAATACAGGTACTCCTGCTTTCTTTTTATTAGTATTAGCATGGTATATCTTTTTCCATGAATTTACACTAAATCCATTTATATCTTTATATTAAAAGTGTGTTTCATATAGATAACATACAGTTGGATCTTGTTTTTTTTTAGCAACTTTTTTTTTAAATTATACTTTAAGTTTTAGGGTACGTGTGCACAAAGTGCAGGTTTGTTACATATGTATACATGTGCCATGTTGGTGTGCTGCACCCATTAACTCTTCATTTAACATTAGGTATACCTCCTAATGCTATCCCTCCCCCCACCTCCCACCCCACAACAGGCCCCGGTGTGTGATGTTCCCCTTCCTGTGTCCATGTGTTCTCATTGTTCAACTCCCACCTATGAGTGAGAACGTGCGGTGTTTGGTTTTTTGTCCTTGCAATAGTTTGCTGAGAATGATGGATCTTGTTTTTTGATCCACTCTGACAATCTCTGCCTTTTAATTGATGTATTTAGACCACTGATGTTTAAATTTATTACTGATAGAGTTAAATAAATAGCTAATATATTTGGAATGTTTTGTATGTGTTGTCCTTGTTTGTTATTTTTTCTATTTTTATCTTTCAGTATTTTTCTGCCTTTGTAATTTTAATTGTGCATTTTATTACTCCATTTTCTCCTCTTTCTTGGAATATCAGTTACACGTTTTTAAAAAATGTCCATTAGTGGTTGCGCTAGAATTTACAATATACATTTACAACAAATCCAAGTTCATTTTCAAATAACACTGTACTATATCATGGCTAGTGAGAGCAACTTATAATAACAAAATAATTAGAATTTCTCCCTCCTGTCAATTTTATCATTGCTGTCACTCAATTTTACTTATACATAAGCATATACAAACATTTATACATACATGTAATAAATAATCAAATATACTGTTATTATTTTGAACAACCTACTGTTAGATCAATTGAGAATAGAACATAAATGTTTTTTATTTTACCTTCATTTATTCCTTCTTTAATGCTTTTTCTTTTTTCAGTGTAGACCTGAGCTTCCAACCTATATTCTGTTCCTTCTCCATAAAGAATTTATTTTAACATTTCTTGAAGGCAGTTCTTTTGGCAATATATTTTCTCAATTTTTGTTTATCTGAGAAAGTATTTATTCCCACTTTGCTCTCGTAGGATAATTTAACAGGGTACAAAACTCAAGTGGATTTTGGAACACTTTAAATATTTCACTCCACTCTTTTTCTGTTTCCATAATTTTTGAGAAGCTAGAAGTAATATTTATCTTTGTTCCTCTATAGTTAAGCTGACATTTTTCCTCCTGGTATCTTTCAAGAATTATTCTTTATGTTTCGTTTTCTGCAACTTGAATATAATAAGACTAATTTTTTGTTTGTTTGTTTTGTTGCTGTTGTTATTGTTGCATTTATCCTGCTTGAAGTTTTCTGAGCTTCTGTATTTGTGGTTTGGCATCTGAAATTATTTGGGAGAAAATAGTCATTGTGGTTTCAAATATTTATTTGTCCCATTCTCTCTTCCTTTTCCTTATGGTATTACCAATATGCAAATGTTATGCCTTTTGTAATTGTTTCACAGTCTTACGTATTTTATCGAGTTTTTGTTTTGTCTTTTGTATCTTTGCTTTTCACTTTTGGAAGTTTCTGTTGTTATATCATCAAGCTTAGGTATTGTTTCTTTAGTCATTTCCAGTCACCTAATAAGCCTATAAGACATTGGTTTCTGTTACCGTGTTTTTGACCTCTAGCATTTCTTTCTGACTCTTTCTTAGAATTTCCACATCTCTGCGTACATTGCCCTTCTGTTCTTGCATGAAGTCTACTTTATACGTTAGAAGCCTTGGAATATTAATGGCAGTTGTGTGAACTTCACAGTCTGATGATTTTAGCATTCCTGCCATATCTGAGTCTGTTTTGGGTGCTCTGTTTCTTTAAACTGTTTTCTGCTCTTTAGTATATTATATAATTTGCATGTGGTTTTTCCCCACCAAAACTCATGGTGAAATTCGATTTCCAGTATGGTAGTGTTGGGAGGTACAAACTAGTGGGGGTTATTTCGGTCATGGAAGTACACCCCTCATGAATAGATTAAATGCCCTCCCTCAAGGGTGAGTGAGTTTTTACTCTCAAGAGAAAGGATTAGCTTCCAAGAGAAAAGGGATGTTAAAAAGAGCCTGGATTCCTCAGTTTCTTTCTCTTACTTTGTCTTTTGCCTGTTTGCACATACCTCCTCGCCTTCTGCTTTCCACCCGGAGTTGAAACAGTATAAGGCTCTCACTAGATACAGCTGCTTGATCTTGAACTTTTCAGTCACCAGAATCATGAGCCAAATAAACCTCTTTTCTTTATAAACTACCCTGCCGCAGGTATTCTTTTATAGCAACACTAAACAGACTAAGATAATGTGCCTTACAAACTTGCAACTTTGTCTTGATAGCCGTACGTGATATACTGGGTAGAAAGAACTTGCTGTATGTAAGCCTTTGGTAATGTGGTGATAAAGTGTATGGAGAAGAAAACATTCTGTAGTCCTATAATTAATTAGGTCTTAGTCTTTTAATGAGCCTGTGTCTCTGGCTCATTCACAAGCATGCTTTAGTTTAGTTTTGTTTGTTTTGTTTTTTCACTTTCTTAGGTGGTACGGAATAAATAGTTGGTCCAGAGTTAGGTATTTTCCTTCCTCCATGTGAAAGATTGCAGCTGGCTGGAGTTGGTATTTCCTTTCCTCCAGGTCAGTGAGGCTCTGATAAAGCCCCAACAGGTTAGGATCTGGCTAAATAGTTCTCCTGACAGAAGATCCTATAAAAAAAAGAACAGCATATTCTGGCATATTTTAAAATGGCTACTTTTCCCCTCCCTCTGTTGGAAGCACAAGGGGATTTTTTTCTCCGATATTTACTATAAGAACCTGGGTGGAATTTCTATTGGTAAAACTCACAAAAGCGTGGAAATACTCCTATGACTGGGTTCCCTTTTTGTTTTTAACTCTCGCAATTACTCAAACTTAGCCTTTAGCAATTTGTGAATTACAATTTGGGTTTTCCCACCCTGGCACCGGTTCCGGCAGAAGCTTCTGCTTGTGGATTTTTGCTCTGATAAGTTGTAAATCTCTATTTACCTGTCTTTCTCTCCAATTTGAGGAACAGTGGTTTGCCCTATGACCTCATTTCCCTTATCGATGTGAGAAGAGTTGTTGATTTTTTAGTTTGTTCAGTCTTTTGTTTGCTGCTGGGATAGGGTGTTGACTTTCAAGCCTCCTGTGTGCTGGATCAGAAATGGAGCTGCTCCATTCTTCATGCAACATGTTGAGTCACACCCTGGCTCTCAGTTGCCTTTAAAATGAATTAACTTTCTTAAGTAGGACACATAATCATGGCTTCATTCTCAAGCTCTCCCTGTTTTCCCAGTGTATTTACACCACAGCAGTAGCAAACTTATAAACCTTTCACAAACTTGGGGTCCTCTCTTCCAACTCTGTACATTAGCAAGTGCCATAACCTATGTCTGAATGAACATTCCCTTCCTCTTTACCTGTTGCATATATATACTCATTCAAGATTTTTATGCAAATGTCATCTCCCCCTTTTCTCCTAAAACCTGAGCTAGAATAAGTGGCTTCTCCCTTGTCACCTGCAGTATTTGACTAGAGCACTCACAGCTTTTATTTTGTTATCTGCATTTTTCCTTCCCCATCAGCCTGTGCTCTCTACAGTGGAGTGTCTCTGTCTGATTCACTTCATTGAGCAAGTGAAAGAATCAACAGTTGAAAATAAGAAGGTTGAGTTTTTCTTTGCAAAAATCCTTTCCATGATTCTTAAATTGAGTTCTGTAATGGTTCTTTAGAATTATTCAACGACAAGATTTTACTTCTCAGGTTTCCTTTTGTTAAATGGGTATTATAATCAAAGTTGTCCTTTCTCTTTTAATAATTTTATAATCATGATATCGCATAATTGCACTTGTAATTAAGGCACTGGTCAACTCATTTAAAAATAATTAAATGTTACTTAAAAGTTATGACCTCTGTAACCACTGCTTAACTTGACACACTACTTCCACTTCTGGTTTTGCTAGCTGCAGTTTTTAATCACAATATTTGAGACATTAAACAATATACAATCCATATCTCATATAAAAGCCCATGAGGTAGATACTATTATAATTACAATTTTATGAATAAGGAAGATTAAGATCAAAAGATTGAAAAGATTTGTGCAGGTCATAGAGCTAGTGAGTGGTAAATTCAGGACTGGGATTTATTGTTTTTCAGTCTTCCTGAGCAACAGACATGCTGCTTTATGTTTTATGGGAACTTTCTGGATGGCCCTCTTTTGCCTCTATTCAACTTTCTTGTTTTCAGTAAACAGATTTAGATTTAGATCTCTATATTTATATCTCCAACTTTCCATAATCTGCACACAGTGATATTTTCCCTCTTCAATCTGTTACCTTTAGTCATTTTTAGTTTTATTTTCTTATTTATCAAAATCTTCTGATAATTTTCTCTAGCATTTTTGTCTTCTTTTCCCTCTACTTTCCTATTCTTGTGTCTGATTAGAAAATGAATTATGTAAAGTCATTATAAAAAGTAGCAGCTTTTCCATTTATTCATTATTGAATTTGACCTCAATGTAAGAAAGTGAATAAGTTACACCCTTAAACCATTTAATCAAGTAACATAGATAAACTGTCCTGAAATACCATATTGCAAAATACTATGCTACATAAAGTCATCTTAGGCTCATTTTGGTTTCTTGCACAATTTCAATATATTTGTCTCATGAGAAGATAGTGCTCAGTGAGGTGTGAGGGTTTACCTTAACAAGAGAGTGAGGCTATATATAAACAGGTAACCTGCACCCCAGGGGCTGCAGGGGAGGCTTTTGCAGCAACATAAAGGGGAATTAAAAATGGCCACATCTAAAAGCATACAGGAGCTTTATTCCCTTTAGTAATTTGAACTTCCCTGCTATTTTGGGAGATCATGAGATCTACTCTTGTTCTATTCCTGAGGTGTGCATAAAATGAGTTCTCTTATCAATTCTGCCTGCCCAGTACAGATAATTTTGTGACAGAACAGAGAGCTGCTTTGTGTGAATTCTACCCAGTTGCCTTTGCAAATGCAGCATGTGATTTCATGGACTTTTTACTTTTTTATTAGAACTTACTGCATTTGAATTAGCTACAATCCCTCTTTTTAATAGACTGTATCAAAAATGCCTACGTTCCATAGCATTGGTGGAACCATGCATTATGTCTCGGGACAAGGACGGGAACCTTCCGTGGCGTGCTATCAGCAGCTTTAAATAGGCATTGAGTTTGAAGATACAGCACATGATGAAGGAAAGTCAGACCCCAGTCGGCTATTTAGCTTTCAGTTCTGAGGAACCTGTCATTGCTTGCTTCTGTAAACCCAGCTAATGTGATTTATCTGATCCATTTCAATGTAAGAGAATGAATGGCTCTGGTATAACAACCAATACAGAAACAGCAGTTACAAACTTATAGGGCTGCTGCTGCTTAAATGTCTAGGCTAAGTACTTTTGAAATTAGCACTTTAATCTTGTTAGTGGTCTGTAAATGAGAACCCCTCTAAGCAATCAGATGTTCACAAATAGGGCCATTTCCCATGGACCAATAATATTCAAAAGACTAAAGCTATCTTGCTAAGGAGGTTTGACTTTGTAGCAGGGTTTTAATAGATATCCAAATACACCACAGGGACTCTTCTTCTGGGAGCATGGAGTGTGTGGCTCTACTCTGATAGTCTTGTAGGAGCTGATGTCACTGCCCCACACCCCTCTTGTCCTATTCTAATGTCATGTCTTTCCCTACGTCTTTCTAAAGCTGGGCTGTGGGCTCCTGAAGGAAAGGAGAAGTGAGATCATTATGGGCAGAACTTAGAACCTCTGGATGAAGACAGACGAGGTAAAATTCTGGCACCTATCCACAGCCTGAGCCTTGGAGAGCACCTCCCTTGCCTATGACTTCTGCGAAGGGCATGTTTCAGCTCACAGGGACGAAGAGCCACTGCGGCAGAGACCCAGAAGGAGCTGAGGAGGAGCAGGTACTGTCAACCGTTCCTAGTGTCTCCCACATGTCATCTAGCCACTTTGTTGCTGCCTTTCACGGCAATGTCTCTTATTATCATGTTTTTAATATTTTAATGTGTTTCTATTTAATCAAGAGCCATGTTTACAAAATTTCTATTGGCATGCAGCGTGTGTATTCCCCCATCCCCTGCCTTCTCTCCATTAATGTTTATGTCAGTCATTTACTTAAACCTAAGAATTGATAGGCAGTTGGCAGAGTGTGGTACACACTGATATGTCGCCCTCATCCCCTTTCAGTGAAGAAATGTTTGTCCCAGTGCTGAGAATACCATCAGATGATCTTTCTGCCCAGAGCCACCATCTGTCTGTAAATATCAGGGTTATCAATGCCTGGCCATCTCTTTTCAATTTGGGACAAGTGCCAGGGACCGCTAGCTAGCTCCAGAATTTCTCAGGGATGGAAGCTGTCCCTGGGTCTCCATCCCATCTGACTTCTTCTTCTTTCCAATTATGCTTCTTCTCTCCAATTATGCTTCTTCTCCCACCTCCACTTTCACAAGTGTGTTCCTCAAAGGAGCTCCTTTGTTAAATGGCCTGTACCTAAATCTCATCCCAAGTCTGCTTCTTGGGGGAATCCAAAATGCAACACACAGCAAGCCCTGGTCCTTGCTCTTGAGAATTTATAAGTTAGGATGGTGAACTGGCCTCCACAAAACCAAGGACAGTGTGACAAACTCATAAAAAGAAGCACAGGAAAGGGGCTGAGTGAGTCAATAGAGAGCGTGAGGGAGCAGGGTGGGAGGGCAGGAAGGCTTCATAAAGGCAGTGATTAAAATGTGTCTTGAAGAGTAAAGAAAAATACCTAACACTAGGTGAATAAAAGCAGAGAGGGGATAGATTGTTTCAGATTAAAATCACAGACAAAATTCAAAAGTGACTACATTTTAAGGGACATAGAAATGGTAGCAAAAGTAGTAAACGGCAGACAGTAAACAATTAGATAGGAACCCATGTAGAATTTTGTGAGCCAAACTAAGGAAATTTGCCTTTTTTCTGCAGACCAGGTTTAAAAATAGTAGAAGTTGATCCCTTTCAAAATAAAATCTGAGCCAGAATCCAAATGTATAAAATGGATACCAGCAGAGCTACCTGACTGATTATGGCAGGGTCTTAGAATTCAACCCAGTCCCTTCTCTCTTCTTCAGATGCTTCAGGAAACTGCCACAACTTTGCAGAGCACAGTTTGAAAGCTACTGCTGAAGAAATATGCCATCTTGAAGGCTTTTTAAACACAGGATTTGCGAGACAGGGTTCGCATTTTAGAAACGTGATTCTGCTTGCTACAGTACTGAGTCTGGATGAGAGAGACTTGAAGGCAAGGGAGCTCTGTTAGGAAATAACTACACTTTTCTTATAGAAGAAGACTATAATAGACTGTATTAAAAATGCCTACGTTTCATAGCATTGGTGGAACCATGCATTATGTCTGAGGACAAGGACAGGAACCTTCCGTGGCGTGCTATTAGCAGCTTTAAATATGCATTGAGTTTGAAGATAGAGCACATGAAGGGCATGTCACAGCAGAGCTGGAGAAGGGAGAACAGCTGGTGGGGCTTGGTGATCAACTGATTTGGAGAGTAAAGCAATGAGAAGAATGACATTCATGATTTGGTATGAATTAAGGGTTTATGGGACCGAAGAAATGATTGGCAAGAGCAGGCATGGTGTAGGGGTGGAGTTGGAAACTTCCTTTCATACGGTCAACACCTCAGCAACCTCATTTAGACATAGGACCTGTGCATAGTAATGCCTTTTGTCTTGGAGGTGAGTTGATGATTTTATTTTTATTTTTTAGCTCTTTGGTACATCTTTCTAAGGTTAGGGATCAGAAAGAAACATAACTGAGTTCCTGCCAAATTGAATATGCAGAAAGGGCACTGATAGGGGGATCAATTCCTTATTTCTACCATGAGACAGGCAAGATAAAGAAGAGTTGATAATTTCTGCACCCATCTTACTTCCTGCCCATCACAGAGCAGTTCACCCAGTGGCCTGGCTGGATGTTAACCATTGGCAGGGCAAGAAATCCAGCAATCGACTGTAGAAGAATTCCAGAGAATCAGTCTGGATCTCTTTCACACACACAAAGTCTTGTTCCAGCTAATCTTAGGCTCCTATGCAGGAGGAAAGATGCTGGGAGGCCAGCACGGTGGCTCACACCCATAATCCCAGCACTTTGCAGGGCCAAGGTGGGCAGATCCCTCGAGCCCAGGAATTCAAAACCAGCCTGGGCAACATAGTAATAACCCCCATCTCTACAAAAAAATTAAGAAAAAAAATTAGCCAGATGTGTTGGTGCATGCCTTAGTCCTACCTACTCCGCAAGCTGAGCCGAGAGGATCACTTGAGTCCAGGGGGGTCAAGGTTGCAAAGAGCCATGATCCTGTGCCTAGGCAACAGAACGAAAAAGATGTGAGAAATACTCAAAGCCTTGGTCTTTACCCAGAAGAATCAGAGCAAGGAAAAGAAAGATCTCTCTCCCCAGTTTGACATCCATCGTCCTAAATTTCGACAAAGGGATCCTAGACCACAGCGTCCTACAGTGAGTCAAAATGCCCATGCACTGATTCTCATCTCACTGGAGGTAAGCGCTGGGTCCGAAGTAACCTTCACTTTATCAGTTATGGTTACCCTTTATGTGAAGCTTGAATTGTTGCCTACTGTCCCGACTTTGTTTCGCTCCCTTGCCTGCTTTGATGGGACCCTGCATCCGGCTCTTCTGCCAGGCCATTTGGTTAGGGATCTGGGAATTGTTCTATGTATCTCCACATCATGGTTATTTCTCTTCCTTCAGATAGACCCCATAGGCCTCATAGGCCCCTTAAGTCTTTTGTAAAAAGCCAGTTTCTTTGAGCTAGAACCTTCCTACACATCATGTAGTTCACAGCATCATTTGGTTCTTAAACTTCACTGCCCTTCAGTGTCACCTGGGAAACATTCCAAAAATATTGATTCTGGGATCTTATCTTAGTTTAACCGAATTTGAGTGGAAGATTGAACATGGGAATGTGTATTTTATTTTATTTTTTAGAAAAACTTTCCAAATCATTCTTACAGCTCTGAGTGACTGGAGAACTAGTGACTGGGGTTAGTTTTCTTAAAATCTCCTTGTCCAAGTCTAGCTTTTGATACACACAAGAGAGAAGGTAGTTGAAAGAAAGCTCTGGAAGAGCTCGGGGTTCTGATCTAGTATTGGAAGGAAGACCTGGGCACATTGTCTACTGGACGAGCAGATGGCAAAGTTGGCATGCTGTCTGGAAGGTTTCAAATGCCGACTGCTTTCGTTTCTAGTGCAGGTTTTGGGAGGGGTACACAACCTCCACCTTCACAAGCTGCGTCAGATCTGCTGAAGGACCTGGGGAAGTTGCTCAGTGCAGACCCAGGATCCCACACCAGAGCGGGAACAGAACACTCATTTGTTTATATAGCTGAAATAAGCAACTTCCAGATATATAGAGGAATAAATGTTTCCTTCCATCTCAATTCATCTCACTCTCCTAGATTAACTAGTTAACTGACTAAAAGGTTGCTACCTTCGGGGCCAGGCGTGGTGGCTCACGTCTGTAACCCCAGCACTTTGGGAGGCTGAGGCGGCAGGATCACCTGAGGTCGGGAGTTCAAGACCAGCCTGACCAACATGGAGAAACCCCATCTCTACTAAAAATACAAAAATTAGCCAGGCGTGGTGGCGCATGCCTGTAATCCCAGCTATTTGGGAGGCTGAGGCAGGACAATCTCTTGAACCCAGGAGTCAGAGACTACGGTGAGCCAAGATCACGCCATTGCACTTCAGCCTGGGCAACAAGAACAAAACTCCATTTCAAAAAAGAAAAAAGAAAATAGAAAGAAAACAAAAGAAGAAAAAGGTTGCTACGTACGTAGACACCACTGCATACGAGAATGTGGAAGTAGAGACAGTGCTGGGAAGAGCGACATTTCCACGTCACAGTTTCCATATCTAGAGGATTAATGATAGCTCCTTCTTCATAGTGCTGTTATGATAATTAAATGAGTTAATATTTGTAAACTTCTAAGACCAATGTCTGGAACATGATAATCACATGATAATGTGGTTAACACACATGCACATATGCTTTCAATATATAGGTATGCAACTTGCAGTTTTTCACTGAAAATTATGTCTTAGATATCCTTATATGACAGTACACACAAATATAGCATAATTTTGTAACAGTTACATAGATTGCATGGTATTATATGGATGGACTCTACATTATTTAATAATATTCTTTGGCTGGGCAATCGTGTTGTCTTCAAAGTTAGTATTTTAAATACCGTGATAAATAATGCAATGAATACATGTATTTGTACTTGCATGAGTAGAAAAAAAATTGTAGAATAAAAAGTCAAACTATTGAGACAGGGAATGCAGATTTGCAGACATGAATAACGTCAGATTTCTACTCTCGGGCTACCCCACTTATACCCACAGCAGCAGCACATGAGAAAACCCACTCCTCGTCACAGTCACAAAAGTTGGATAGTACAAACTCTTAAAAACCTTTACTAATGTGAGGTCTTGAAGAATAACAGCTTGATTTTATTTTAATTCCAGACAGAATTCTATCACAGGAAAGTTAGAAAGCAGGTATTATCAGCCTTTTATCTAGAGAGTAGTAAAGATCAATATCTAATCTGTAAGGCTGAAACATGAAATGGGGTATTTAAATAAAGTTCTCAAGATTAGCATTCCTTTGGGGAGACTGTCAAACTCAAATCATCTAATGTTGGCATCACTATTAATAACATATGTTTCCTTGAACCAATTGCTTCTTGGGGATAGGTAGATAGATAGATGGATAGATAAGCAGATAAACAGATTGATAGCTATATAATACATATATAATACAGATATAGCATATAGATGAATAGATAGATGAATATGGACAGAGATAATAAGTAGATAGTAGATGCCTAGATTGATAAGTGATAATCAATAGAAATAGATGAAGATGGAGATGCAGAAATAGACATAGATAGGGGTAGATCTATGATATCCTCTTATCCTTTGCTTCTGTGAAGAAACTTTCAGGCTCTACTGAATGGTGTTTTACTGTACCTCGAATCTAAATGATGCTCGATGTGTATGATATCTGTGATGCATACTAAGACAGGGTCCCCTTGGACACAGGTCACCCTGGCTCACCCCACCAGGTCTGCCACGGACAAGCTGACTGCCTACATATTCGCTTTCTCCTCTCTGAATTTGCTTTCTTCATTTATAAAACAAGGAAAATAACATGTATAGCAAAGTGAAGTAGTGAAGATTGACAAAATAAAATAAAGGAAGCATATCATCGGGTTTATGATAAGCACATGAGAAAGATCACCCTGTTTTATACCTAAGTTACAGACATGGCTCACAGGCTTAAGTGTCTTGCTGTAGGTCACACGGCAGGTTAATGACAACGTTGGGGCAAGAGCACAGGTTACCCTAGTCCTGGGGAAGGCTCCCACACCAAGCTACACACTTTTGTAATGCTGTTGCACGTGTGAAGATCCGCTAAGACAAATAGGTACGTTTCTTGCCTCTGGCCTTCTCAGTCTAGCAGTTGAGAATACATCTATCTGCAAACCGATCTTGCAATTTCAAGCCAACATAATATTTGGCGTCATTATATTTACATGAAAAATTTTAAAGACTATAATTAAAACGGATAATTCAAGTTCTAATAATTATATTATAATTAACTAAAAATCTTATTCAAAAGCAAATATGCCAGGAAGACTTTCATCAGAAGAAGAAGGTGCATGGCTCTAGTTTAAAAGCACAACTTGCGAATCAAACTCGATGAACACATGTGCTTCTTTATGTCTAAACACATAAAGAGCATCACCACCCACTAGAAGGAAGACTAGACAACAATGAGACTTTGCTCTTCATCTAAAACTTGTCCTTTAACACCCAGGTCAGGTTTTAAGTCCGAATGAGCTTCAATGCATCCCTGGGGAATTGTCTCTTGGTATTAGTCAGATTGAACACTAGATGGCACTGTGTTGCAACAAAATTTGGATTTTGAATGCATTTTTGTGTGGCTGTAAATAAGGTGTTCCTTGGGGTGGGGAGAGGTGAAATGTCTAGAAATAATCAGTCTTCCTCGGTGGTCTCTTAAATATTCATTTGGACCAAATATTCTAAGGTTTACCTATCATCTATGCAGCTTTATTTCACATGAGCATGCACATAAGAGATGTGTCTATTTTATGTATCAGTGGTTTCAAAAGTCATATTCGAATACCCATTTTTTCATGGCTTTGTGTCATGAGATGGAGAGCAAAGCAAACTGAAAGCAGTGAGGCAATGTGTCCAGCTCTTCTTTCAGCCTGGGTTCTCACCGGGCTTCTGGACTTACCGCACTGATGCTGAATGTCTCCACCCCAGGCCCCACAGGCATCACAAACCCATCATCTGGGACATCTTCTTATCACCAGCCTTCCAATCTCCCTACTATCCAGCCACTGGCAAGGCTACAAAGCCAATTTTGTGGTAGAAAATATTTTCGTGATTTCTTTGGCTTTTTTTGCCCCTCAGTTATCACACCCAGTGAGTCACCAAGACTTGATTTTAGTTCATCATTGCCTCCAAAACCCAAGCAAGCTGCTTGGTATATATGACCGAGTACAGTGGAATCACTGTCATATTTCTTCTTTGCCTTTGACATCTTCTATTTCACAGCCCCAAGTCATTGTAGGTACTCCCGCCCCTGCCTGGAAAGACAGGGACGTAGCTCTTTCTCTAGCTCCCTGTAGCTCTTTCTCTAGTCAGCAAATTTTTTGTTCAAAACCTAACTCCAAAGTTCCTTCATCTGTGTATTCTTCCACATAGCTCCTCCTAACTTCGCGCATCCTGCATTCTAATGATTTCTTCGTATTTCTATTTTCCCTTTAGGTCACAAAAACACCATGGGAGACGACGATGTCTTTTCCTTTTTGTTATCTTGAAAAAGCTTCATACATGGTAAGGAAGTGAAGGTATAGATGGCATTTTTGTAAGACATATAATATTTTCCTCTAATTTGGAATTTATTAATTAAAATTTAACAGAATGATAAAATGGAAATTTCAGTCGAGGACCTAACAAATTGACAGATGTCTTACTCCACAACGAGGTGCAAGATCTTGAGGCTGGATTTAGAAAGAGGAAGAGAAGACCAATTGCACGGCTCATCACCCCTCACCCATCTGATGATATGAAAGGTTTGAAGGAAGCCAGAGCTGGAGCCAGATTTTCCTCGGATGAGTTTTGATGAACTACAAAGAATGGAGATGCTCTCCCTTGTCATCCCCAGTCAAAGAAAAGGCACTTTAAAGAAATCACTCAGGAGCCAGATATTGTGGTTGTATTTTGGTGGACACAGTGAAGTCACGTCTGGCTCCCTCCTCAGATACTGGGAGGGTGAGAAGTGGGAGGCAGCCGTGGGACCGCTGAGTGGAGGAGGCTGACCTTTGAGCAAAGCACGTGAGATTTTTCCCCACGGAACAGACGTGAGCCATGAACACGGGAGCAAAAGTGTGCTAGAGTAACTCCCGTCAAAGATAGGTCAAGAAGACCTTGATCAAAGCGTACCCAGACGCCGAGGTTCTGAGGAAGGAAATATAAGTGACCACCAGGCATGGTGCTCTGATTATTAAGCTAGTTTCTCAGCTCCACACTCAGCCTTCACTGCTTAGCTTTGTGACGGTGGGAAGGCTGGGGGAGGCCAAACCACCTTTCCCCTTTGCCAGGGTTCCCTGATCAGTTCTGACCATGTGCTACTAAGGGAAACGGCAAGGCTGGAGGAGGGAAAGGGTACACCACCCTTCTCTTTGCACAGTGCTTGTGCCAAAAGCATCCGAGCAATACTGCTTGCCCTGTAGTGCTTCTTGAGTCAGATTTCAGTTCAGTGTCTGGGTTTTTGAACATTTCTATAATCATTCTCCCTCCCCAATAGCACTCCCACATCAGAAGCTGAGTCCCAGCTCCCCAACTTCTCCAGATCCTAGAATTATCAGCACCAGCAGCAGCACACATTCCATTCCTGTAGGGCTTGGCTCTGGCTCTGTGAGGCTCCTCTCTGCTCCCAGATTCTCCCAACACAACTTCTTTCCTTTGTTCCCCCAGACTTCAAGCAGGTCATTTCTTGCTACGCCTGTCTAACCCCTTCCCTAAATTCAATTCTCTCTGTTAAGATAACCAGTATGTTTCTAGTTTCCAGTCTGGATTCTGATTGATACACAAAAGCTGCATTCCCACATCAAGGGAACTGCAAGTGTTCATCCTCTGTAGTAAGGGGAGACTGTGAGACTCCACAAAAGCATCCCAAGAGAGGAAGAGTCCCTTTACACAACTGCTGCCCCATGTGCGGATGCCCACTAAGCACCGAAGTTGTCAAGTAAGAACTTTCAACTCCCTAGTGTCCCAAATCCCAGTTCCTGGTAGAGTCAGGTATTACAGTCATAGCAGAGCAGAGGACCGGTAGCAGCCCTAGGCAGAGAGGGGCTGAAGAAGCCAACCAAGGCTTCAGGTGTAGTTGGAGAAAGAAGTTTCAGCTTCAATCAAGTTTTCAGGTTGGATTACTACATGGGAATGAACTGTTACTTACCTGCTATATTGTTTTTGTGATATCAAGTAACCTGATTTTTTTACATGACCAAAAAACAACAACAACAACAACAAAAGAATTGAAGCCTACCTTACATTTCATCTAGGGATCAAAGGAAGAACTAGCCCACCAAGTAGGTTTAAAGCGAGTAACAACACGGTGAATTGTCCACTGCAGGTAAGCCAGGGGTGTTACAGGCATCCTTAAAGGCATACAGCGCGGGGTGCTGGAGCCAGGCAGGAAAACAGTTGTATTTCTCTTTTCTCCACTGTCCTAAAGAGACTACCCTGGGTGGCCCCTGCCTCGATTAGGTCACCAAACAGTTGCATTTGCCCTCCCCTGCCAACTCCCTGAGGTCAGGGTGGTGGTGTGCGGATTCCTAGCAGACGGCGCAAGGTCTGAGGAAAGCTGAGTGGTGGATACACAGTTGATTAGTGACAGGAACCACGGTGGAGGCTTGTCAAAAGTCATGAGAAAGACAGACAAGCAGGGGCTGCCTGATTCTATGTGGAGCCCTGGGGCTGGGACTCAGCAAGAGCGGCAGGAGGGGACTGAGCTTGCTTTTAAGGACTGTTCAGAGAGCAAGGGGACCCAAAGGGAGAAGGAAGTGCATACCCTGACACAGAGAGTGAGGTGGAGACTCCAGCCCTGTCACAGAGCAGTGTGGGCTGGAGACTACGCGCGGGGTGCAAGGGCTTCATGCGCCCTAGGGGGAGGTCACTGTGGGCAAGGGGTGGAGTGGGGTGTATGGAACAGCCAGGCACCCGCATCGAGTCCACCTCTCAGTTCACCCCGGTCAGCCCTAGACTTCTGGGCTAGCCCAGCCGCTCCCTGCGTCCTGGGATGGGCTGCGTGTCTCAGGCCTGCGAGTGACAGGCGCAGCCCGGCTGCAGGAGCGCGGCTGCGGCTGGCCGCTCTCGCTGCCCTCTCTCCGGAACTGTTTTTTTCTGTCCTGGTCTCTGAAAGCCTTATTGATTGCTCAAAGTGAACTTCTCAGCCCACGGTTTCCTCACCCCCGGGCAGCTTGCATTTCCTCTGCGGCGGCCTCTGTCGCCTCCCCTCCCGCGCGCCTGGGCCTTTTACATTTCAAATGCTCGACAGCTGGGCCAACTTCTGCTTCCGCCTAAAGAAGGGCTCTTTGCCGCTCACAATGGCCGGCCAGTGGCGCGGGGGCTCTTTTCTCTCCAGCTGTGACAGAGGCTTTTTCAAAGGCCGGGGGGAAGCTGCCGTCCAGCTGCGCGCCTGGCCGCGGGGGCCCTGCATGCTAATCAGCGGCGCGCAGAGCCGGGCTCCGTGGGGCCGCGCAGATGCGCCCTCCCTGCCCGCAGAGCCTTCCGGGCAGGTGAGGCCGGCCGGGCGTCACCGCAGGTGTGCACTCCGCGCGCGCACCCGGCTCGCTTTGGTGTTTCTCCAGGCCCCCAGGGCCCACCTGAGTCCCAGCCCATAGCTCTGCCCCAGTCTCCGCCCAGGAATGTGGTCCTGGCGCAGGGTGCTCCAAGCCAGGCTTCTGTATGCACTGGAGAAATGCCCTTGGCTCTACGAGGGTGACCACAGAACCTGGACACACTGGGTGGGGGCGGGGGCCGGGGATGGTGGTAGAGTCCTGATCCTGGCCACAGCCAGATGATTTTTGGAATAACCCAGCTTCAACTTGTTCATCCCAGTTTATTTTGTTTTGGGGGAACCTTCTGCTTTGTACCATGAGCGTCATTGCCCGTGGAAACCCTATCCATCTGTGAAGTCCTCTTTTATATGGCCTGGCTGTCCAGCCCCGCAGGCATTCCAAACGTCTTCTCTTTGGAGCACCGTGTTATTTCACCGTGGTATTTTGCTTGTCTTTAATAAGAGTACCAAAGATTCATAGTAATTGAGGCTTCACTAAGTTCCAGGTGCTAAAACCTGTCACGTACGTTAATCTCATCGTGGTTGTACAGTCCCTCAACACTGGAATTGTACAATCGTCATTTTATACGCAGGGGACCAGGGCACAGAGGCTGAGTGCTGGCAGGGCCATGGCTATCATGGCTATATGCCCCACCCCCATAGGTATCCTCTCTATGTGTCTGATGGCAGTCCTGGGACTGGAATCTCTTTTAGGACTGGATTCTAGCATCTTTCCTCTTGGCGATCCCTAAAGGGCCCGCCTTGCAGACACAAGGGATAAAGGAGATGGAAAAGAGGTGTCCAGAAATGTCCTGAGCACCTACACTGCCACCTGCAGTAGGATCATCCCTGTCACACATGTGACTTCACCCACGCGGCCACCCACAAGGAGAGTTCTTAACTTCGCCATTTTTTTTAATGGTAAACAGTAGATTTTGGGTGTACTGGACAGTAGGAAACAAAAATGTGTATAACAGCTCCCGTTACTTACTATGGCTACTTGTATTGATGTGGCTCAAGGGCTGCTCTCAGAGTGAATTTCTTCAAGGCGTGATGGACATGAGCTCCAGCTTCCCTCTCTCCTCTGTCCTCCAGTGCGATGCCTTTACCGGTTGGGAGTCATAGTGAACTTCCTTCTTTTCAACATTGCTTTAATGCTTATGATACTTATTTACAAACCACAACTCAGTGAGACAATTACTGTTGGCCATAATTCACAAGTGAAGACATCTAGATAAAAGAGCTAAAATGCCTATTAAAATCAGAGAAGGACATTCTTGTACACTGGAATTCTCAAACTCATAATTCTTACTTGGCCTAGAGATGGGTTTTATTTGGACCACATGATGTCTTCCTGTATAAATTTGAATTTGTTAAGAGGTACTTAAAATTAGAATATTTTACATTTTAAATATCCAGATTTCTAGTCTCTCTGGACAAATATCAGATGACCTGGCCACACTTGGCCTTCATTTTCACATGGCAACAGTCGGTACTGATTTTCCTCTGATCATCGTGTATGAAGGTGGCATCTCCCATGTGCCCATCTCCACCCTCAGCCTGTTTCCCTGATTCACAGCATCTGTCTGGCTCCTGAAGGCATTGTCTTTGCCTGGTTATGCTTCAAAAGCACCACGTCTGTCTGTGGAATAGTCTCTCGTAGAAAAACAGCTCTCTCTGTGATCAGAAAGTCTTACTGCCATCAGAATCTGTGTTCTATATCTCTTAAGCTCTGCATTTTGACATAGATTTCAAAGCTCAAGAAGGTTATCACAGAGACTTAAATATGGTTAGGCATTGGAAACTCCATTAATTATTAGCTACATCACCATTTCCATTCATGCAGAAAAATAACTTGATAAAATTTAGCTCTTTTTTTGTGGTAAAAACAATCCTCAAGAATGGTCCTAGCCATTGCAATATGAAAAGAAAAAAAAAAGAAAGAAATGAAAACTTTAAACATTTAAGTAATAGATAAAATTGCTATTATATGCAAATAAAATATTTTTGATAGAAAATTCAAAAGAATCCCCAAACCATTAACACTAATGCCTACTATATTCAATTCATTTATTCAACAAACATTTATTGAATGCAGTGGCTATTCCAGTTGCAGCAGGTGAGAAGTGCAGACAGTTATGCTTAGATAGGGCTAGTCTTTTATTTGTTTAAGAATAAATTTGTAATGTGTCTTATGATGACACGATTGCTCTGGAAAATAATTTAAAAATAAATTTATTGACATATATTTTTTGAATAGATGGTGATCAGAGTAGGGCTCATAACAATGAGATGACATCTGAGCAGTGCCTTGAAAGAAGTGAGGGAATTAGTGAATAGCTGAGCAGGGTGGGGGATCCTTCTGTACTGGAGAACGATAAGTATGAATGGTTCAAGGTGAGGTTGGAGAAGTGATACAGGTTCAGATGACATAAAACCTTGTAGCTCCTTGAAGGATTTGAGATGGGGGCCATTCATGGTCTTCACACTCATTGCTGAAGGAAGTACAAGATTGAAAACTGAGCAGACTCAGCTCACACCTGTAATCCCAGCACTTTGGGAGATCGAGACCATCCTGGCTAACAAGGTGGAACCCCGTCTCTACTAAGAATCCAAAAAATTAGCCAGGTGTGGTGGCATGCACCTGTAGTCCTAGCTGTTGGGGAGACTGAGGCAGGAGAATGGCATGAACCCAGGAGGCAGAGCTTGCAGTGAGCCGAGATTGCGCCACCACACTCCAGTCTGGGTGAGAGAGCGAGACTCTGTCTCAAAAAAAAAAAAAAAAAAAAAGAAAGAAAGTAAAAGAAAGAAAGAAAAGAAAACTGAGCAGGCTCTGTTTTACCACCTCAGCTTAGGAGTGTGCAGTGGATGTGGGGGTGTGTTGCTCATAACTCCCCCTGAGGTCTGGGGTATTTATTATCCCTGTTGCTGAAGTGTTGGGTGGCTCCCCGGGACATCCCTCCACATAAATTTCTCAGATAAAGAAAGCCATCTAGCACAAGCAAATGTCCTCTCCCTAGAAGCAGTGCACTTCTAATGATGGCTGACATGGGAGGACAAAGACACAGCTCATGCCTCCATCTGGAACAATTCTGAGACCCAATTTCACCTCCAGGGCCCTTGTGGGATCAGCTAAGGCTCTGCGGTCAATGAATCACAGTTCAAGTCTTCCCTCCGCCCGGATCTCTGCCTCTAACTCCCCTACAGGTGAATTCCTGAAGGGCTGGCCCAATAATGTCCCGTACCAAATCTGTGACTCAATTTCCCAGGGAACCGAAGACAAGTGGTACGTTCTTATTTTTTTTCAACAAGAAGTAGTCACATTCTCCCATGTTGGCGAAAGTGTGATGAGAAATGCAGTCTGTGTGCCTGGAAGAGAAACCCCATTGGTGAGCATTTACAATATCCATCATATGTCCCTTTAGATATCTACAAAGATACTAAGTGAGCAAGATGATGTATGCATCCAGACTTCAGGAGCTATGTCCAGACTGGAGATAGTAATCCTGGGTGGTATTTAAAGACATGGAGCCAGGTAATATTACCTGAATGCAGGTAGAGAAGAGAAGAGATGCAAGAACTGAGCTGTGGGGCACACCGATACTTACAAAATTCAGGAGATAACAATGAGCCAGGAAAGGAGACTGAGAATTTAAAGATGGGTATATTCTGTGTGATAAAGCTCCGCAGTAAACACCCTAAGAGACTCCCACACTTGTACACAGGAAACATGTAAAATGGACATAGCAAAATTTCTTTTTTTGTAATAAGAATAATGGAAGTGATCCAAATATTCAGCCACATAAGAAAGTATAAATAAATCATGGCAAAATCATAAAGTGACATAGAATACAGCAGTTAGGACTTATGGGTTTGCATGGCATGTGTTGATATGGATAAATCTCAAAAACATAATGTTGAGTAAAAACCCAGGTTTCACCAGCATCCGTTTAATATGCTACTGTTCATAGGAAGCTTAAAAAACATTCAAAATACACCCTAGATTTCTTATGGACACACACTTGTGTAATAACGATCTGCACATGGGATGCTGTACATTCTGCAGTGGGGGAGGGAATGGGAGTTAGTGTGCATCCTGCCTGTCATACACACTGCCCTTTGCTAGTCTTGTTGTTGCTGTTGTTGTTGTTTTGTTTTGTTTTGAGATGGAGTTTACTCCTTTACCCATGCCAGAGTGCAGTGGTGTGATGTCAGCTCACTGCAACCTCCGCCTCCTGGGTTCAAGTGATTCTTCTGCCTCAGCCTCCCCAGTAGCTGGGACTATAGGCACGCACCACCACGCCTGGCTAATTTTTGTCTTTTTAGAGATGGGGTCTCACCATGTTGGCCAGGCTGGTCTCAAACTCCTGACCACAAGTGATCCACCCACCTTGGCCTCCCAAAGTGCTGGGATTACAGGTGTGAGCCACCACGCCTGGCTCCCTCTGCTATTCTTGTAAATGTCTGAAGTATTTTATACAGAAAGACACCTTCCCATCTTACTATTATAAAGCCCCTCAAATATTAACAAAGTCAGCCCTGTTAGGTGTCATTTGTAACCACAAATTGAAAATCACTGGTAGCCAGTAACTTTGATTCACTTGTGTATTGCCAATGCATCATGATGATTATAGTAATAATAATGAAAATGATTGTAATGATGATATACCCCTTGTTTAGCCTACATTGTGGTGGACACTTTGCCAAGCCTTCTGATGCATTATTTTATTTAATCCTCTGTAGGATCCTAGAATAGAGAGATGATTATTACTCTTATTGTGCAGATGAGAAAACTGATGTCTAGAGAGAATGAATAAATCCCATCTTTCACAGCTAGTAAGCGGCAGAACCAGAATCTATCCCACCATTGTTTTCCTTTAGAGAAAATATTCACCCTTGAGAAGCTTCACCCTCTCTCTGCACAGTGTGATCCTCAGACCATGTATTCGGTTATTGCTGTTAACTAAAAGTGAACCACCAGAACTGCAGGTGCCTGCAAAGGCCAGCAGGAGTAGCAGCATGTGTCTGACACAGGTCCCAGAGAAGTTCTGGCTTCTCTTATTTCTGAATTATTGAAACACAGAGTAGTAGCAGAAATACTGTCAAGCCTTCTTTCCCATGTTCCCATGGCAGTGAACCCATTCGTGCTCTGAACTCTTTCCATTCCATGTATTTCTTCATAACAGAAGGTGTCAAAATACTCCACGCTTCCTCTTCTCGGGAAATTAACTTAATTCAATTGAACTGCACTTATAATCACAGATGGGAATGACCTCAGAGAACTTCATTTCAACCCTCTCATTTTACAGATGGAAAGGAAAACCCCCAAATTTAAGTGACGTCCTTGTTCTATATAGCACCCTTCCTTACTGGAACCCAGCGACTCTCAGTTCTATTTGCAATGGAGAACCACCTGGGGAATTTGAAACCATTCTGCTGCCCTGGCCACATTTCCACATACTCTGATTTAATTGGTCTAGGGAGGGACTTGGCTTTCAAACTGTCTTCATCTCCCAGGTGCTTCCAATATGCAGCCATGGTGGAGAACCTCTGCTTTTCGTCTCCTTCCCTGGCACATTCACATAAACACATCTTTGATCTTGCTGGCCCAAGGAGTAATGACTGAAGCCCTGAGCTTATTTTACCAACAGAAATGGGACTGCTTGGGAACAAATTGGGCAATGTTTGCTCTTCTAAAAACCCTCTGACGTTGTTCTTAGGAGACTTCCCCCCCTATTTTTCCATAGACAGGTCTTCTGATATGTTAGGTTTTCTTCAGTGCATTTTTTGAGAGGTAAAGAAAATAAAAAAGCATTGTTTTTATCAGCCACAGATGGAATATATTTGGGAGTAATGGCAGCTCAGAAAGTTAAGGATTGGATTTAGTTATATTTTAATAGTCTGTAAAAGCCTAGCTCCAGCTAATAGAATGTATATTTTATTTAAAGCAGGCATTGTCAAACTTCTTCTGTAAAGGGCCAGATAGTAAACACTTTCAGCTCCGCAGGCCATATGGTCTCTGTTGCAACTACTCAACTCTGCCATTTAGGTGTGAAAAGCAGCCACAGATAAGACATAAACAAATGGGTGTGGTTGTGCTCCAAGAAAACTGTATTTAGAAAAACAGACAGTGGGCTGAATGTGGCTCATGGTCATTATTTGCTAACCTCTAAAATGTCAGATTAGAAAAAGTACCATTTGATGATGCTCCAACTCTAACAAAGGCCAAAATAGAATTTAAATGTTTTGCTTAGATGATGGGGGGGCGGTTTCTGAATTTAAGAAAAAATCCCTAATGTTGTTTTAATATTAGACTCGTGTGTCCAAAAGCTTGCAGGACCCCAGTAGAAATTAAACAGAGTGTATTTCAGCACCTTTTGAGCATCTCTGTATCTTTTTAGTACATCCTACCTTTGGTGCTATTTACAAATGTTTTTCTTTTTTCATCTTAATAAAAATTTAGCAGAAAAAATCTGCTAAACCCCAGAAGCGTCAGATAATTACTTGGAAAATGGAAAGGCAGTGAACGCTAGTCATTTCATAATTTCAATTTTGTGATTACTTTATTACAGAAAAACTTTCATAACAGTTGCATCATTTGAATCAGTTTTCGGTTTCAGCCCAGACCACGGGCACTTACGAAAACCTACCCTAACTTGATTTAGGTCTTCGAGCAAGCCTAGAAAAATACTTACTAGAATGAAAAGAATCCTTAATGTCTTCTAATCATTGCTATGAGAGGTTGGAAGGCAGGCAAATGCTTTTCCTTTGCTATTCTCTCAGCTTATAACATCCTGTCTAAATTCTAATAGCATCTCATGTCTATACAGGGCTCTTTCAGGAATAGAGTAAGGTGGCATTGAAAGTTAGGTATGACTTTCCACTGCAACTCAGCAATGACCACTCACTTTCGCATTAATAATGAACGAGTATCTAAAGGTTAGTGAGTGAATGTAGCAGAACCAGCCACAGGGAGTCATCAGGAGGCATCCCAGCTGAAATACACTGTGCAAGCCTGGAAGGAAAGAGGTTCCCCTGCAAGGTACTATCTGGACTGAGGGGTTTTCAGGGACCCAGTCATTCACTAAACCCATATAGACTGGGAAGCAGATAAAGAACTGAGGCTGCAACGTAATCAGATGGGATTTGGGAACAGAAAGTCAGATAATGCCATGTCTGTCTGGACCTTAGACCAGAGCTCTAGAGAGTTCTCTGAGTAAAACGGTAAACTTTGAGACTTTTGCAGGACACTTTCAACTCTCAGCTGCCTTCAACTCCTTATTGTCACTTATGCTTCATTTACTTTACTGCAGTTTTCATTTATGTTTTCTCACACCTGTAATTCCAGCACTTTGGGAGGGTGAGGTGTGTGGATCACCTGAGGTCAGGAGTTCAATACCAGCTTGGCCAACATGGTGAAACCCCTTGTCTGCTAAAAATAGATCGAGACCATCCTGGCTAACACAGTGAAACCCCGTCTCTACTAAAAATACAAAAAATTAGCCGGGCGAGGTGGCGGGTTCCTGTAGTCCCAGCTACTCGGGAGGCTGAGGCAGGAGAATGGCGTGAACCCCGGGGGGCGGAGCTTGCAGTGAGCCGAGATTGCGCCACTGCACTCCAGTCTGGGCGACAGCGAGACTCTGTCTCAAAAAAAAAAAAAAAAAAAATAATAATAATAAATAAATAAATAAAATGTAGGCAGCAAGAGTAGGAGGTTTGATTGTGTGCCTGTTGCTTTAGTCTCAGGAGTCTAATCAGCCAGCCATGAATTCATGGTTATAGGGTTACAGCATTCCTATGACTTTTAAAGTCCTATGATTGGTTCAGTCAACAACCCAAAAAGACTAATCATAGTGTGAAATATCTACTTCCTGTGAACTATACATTGTCATACTTCTACTTTAGTGCTGCGGAGTGCTAAAAAAAAACTACGTTGGTGCTAAAGAAAATACCTTCTTCTTCACGTCAGTAGGGAAAGTTTGAAAATTAGCCTTGTTTTCTACCAGCAAACTCTGTTCATTTGTTCTTTCATTAAACCCTATTACTGAAATTCTGCTGCATGCCACCACTGTACTAGGCATGAGGAATAAAGTGGTTAGGAAGATCCTGTCCCTCTCCCAAGGAGTTCCTAGATAGGTATGGAAGGACTACAAGAAATAAATAGCTACCGCTATTATGAGTGGCATGGTAAGCACAGGGTGCTAGGACAATTCATAGCAGTGAGTTTCTCCCAAATCTAGGACTCAGGGAAAATTTTCCGGGCGAGTGATATCTATCTCAAGACTAAGACAAAGAAGATGTCTTTGTTTTACATCTGAAAATTTATGTCAATTTTATCAGCTCCTTTGAATTTTTGAATGAGCATTGCAATTAGAATAGATTGTTGGTTTTTACATTACCTCTTCCTCTAATAAAGTTGCCATTTTTGTCCCATCACAAAGAATGTGTATTAAGTAACATTATATGATTTTTTAAAAAATCATATATGATTAAGTAACATCATACAACTTTTTGCTCAAGAAAGGACAAAAACATTACTGGCGAAACTAAGCCTCTGGTTCATTTGATGTCATTAGACACTAAGGCCTACAGATAAGAAAATGATGATGAAGAAATGGCAGAATTTCCCCTTGATGATGAGAGGCTTGGTCAAGGCCAGGAAGACCACTATGTAAGGACTGTGTTGAAGAGATCTTCAATACTCTGACTCACTCCCCCACTAACATAACTGCTACTGACCGCTGGCACCATATTTTAATCAAACTTTTTCAAGATTCATCCACTCATTCATTCAAAAATATTTTTAATGAAATATTTCAATAACAACTGAAAGTGAAATGGCCCTTTAAGTGGAAGAGCTCATTTTTTGTGAGTGAAGCAAACAGGAGAGTCGTTTCCATCAGGGTGTCAGGACCATTCATGGTTGGCATATGTCAAGTGTTGATACTCAAAGGTGGGCAGAACTAACTCAACCTGAGAAAACAGAAAACAGTTCCAGATTCAGGCAGGTGGGGAAGAGAAAGAAGAGCATTCTATTTGGTCCGTTTAGGTTAAGCCAAGTAAAAGGACAAGATGTGCTTTAGAAAGAGCCAGCAGCTTGGTTTCTTTAAAACATTAACCTTCTGGGAATAAGGATGGAAGGATAATTTGAACAGAATATGGGGATATTTTTCACTTTTGGGGATTTTATGCTTTGATCAATTTGGAATTACTAAAGGACTTTGACCAAGGCAGTGATTCAATTAGTTTGTCACATAGAACATTATTCTGGCAGTACAACAGTGAAGGGCTGACCACAAAGACAATAGAGACGAATGTGTATGCATATGTTGGGGTGGGTGGAGAATAAAATTCAATTGCCCTGTTGAGAGATAGTGCATTGAAAGGATGTATTGAAGGCAATTTTGGGAATTAAAATGTTCAACATTATTTGACCAGTGAAATGTGGAGGTGAGCGTGAGGAATCAAGAATTATTACAATTTTCTCATAGAATACATGCTATGGCGCAGGGAAAGCCAAGAGAAGCATGTTTAGGGGAATGTCAGGAGATACAATAATCTTAGGTGATGGGCTTCTTGATGTGCCTCAGCTTTCATCATGTATTTCTTCTTACTTCCTTCACTCAGAAGCTGTAATTTATGCAAGCTTCAACTGACTATAATTCACTTACTGCTCAATGCATATTCCTCTGAATGATCTGTAAAAGGCTATTTTGTCCAAAAGCTGTGTCTGGGACAAATGTGATGATGTCAAGGGATTTCATTCTGGACAAATGCATATAAGAAAAAGATTTTACAAGCTGAACACGCCAAATTTCCTATGATAAAATATTTCTTTAAAAAATAGGAGAAAAAAGTACAACGGCTTTAGAAATACCAGGTGAGGGATGTGTGAACTGATGAGTCTGTGGCTGTCACTTGCCCGTTATCACACGGTAAAGTGTCAGCAATGCCTCCACACCAAGCTAGACAAAGAGAGCCTTTGGAACCTATTCTAGTTACTCTAGAGATGCCCACAGAAGGCTGACTCTGCACTCTGTTGATTTATTTGAGTAAAAAAATTAAGTGGTTCAGACATAGGATGGATATATAAGATCAGTCTGGGATTAGCTCACTGCATTGTATTCATTTTCCTGTGTTCAAGGGTCATTTGAGCCAGTGGAGCTCTGTCTATAAGAAGACCTTTGTGCCTAGGGCTGAAGCATGGGGAAATATAACATGTTCTCCTGTTTTTGATCATTGCGTCCCATCTTAACTGCAGAATGAGTGTTGGAAAGAAATTCTGACTTTGAATTTATCACAAAACACCCTTCAGTGTAGGATCCCAAATACTCTCTGAATGGTTAAATAAATAAGTGAATGGATATCTTTCCTCCTCGAATGAAAATGGTATTTAAAGTAGACCTGGGTTTACCTCCCAGCTCTGATCTTGATTAGGTGTAAAACCAGGTGCAACTTATTTGACCCATCTTAGCCCCAACTTCCTCCCTTACCTGAGAAAGAGGTAGAGATACCCATTTCATACACTAGTACATAAGGAGCAGGGATGATATAAGCAATGGACTTTACTCATTGTTTCAACAGTTGGCTTTCAACGCATGGTAGGTCTTACTAGCGTTATAAAGATTCTTTGCCAAGTGTCTGATTCTCTAAGCTTGATATGGTTTGGCTGTGTCCCCACCCAAATCTCACCTTGAATTGTAATAATTCTCATGTAGGAAGGGTGGTGCTAGGTGGAGATAGTTGAATCATGGGGCCAATTTCCCCCATACTGTTCTCATGGTAGTGATTAGGTCTCCCAAGATCTGACGGTTTTATAAATGGGAATTCCCCTACCCAAGCTTCTTGCCTGCCACCATGTAAGACGTACCTTGCTCTTCTGCCATGATTGTGAGGCCTCCCCAGCCATGTGGAACTGTGAGTCAATTAAAACGCTTTCCTTTATACGGAGCTCGCAGTGAGCCAAGATTGCACCACTATACTCCAGCCTGGGCGACAGAGCAAGACTCCGTCTCAAACAAAACAAAACAAACAAACAAACAAAAAAACAAAAACTCTTTCCTTTATAAATTACCTAGTCTAAGGTATGTCTTTATTAGCAGCATGAAAACAGACTAATACATAGCTCTATCATATACCCACCTTGTCAAAAAACAGGAGGAGAGGGGAAGAGGGTGAAAATTTTTCAAAATAAGAATATTGAAGGAGAACCATGGTTAAGAATACATGCTGAGGGAATCTAGAATATTCAAAAGAGAATTGGCACTAGGGATACATGTATCATAGCACTCCTCTCGTGGTTTATCCCAGAAATAAAAGCTTTTTTGGATAAAGGATTATTTGTACAACCATTGGTGAGGAGAGGAGCTGACAAGAGACTGGAGCATAGGTGATGTGACACTTCTTCTTGCCAAACTTTCAACACAGCTTGTCATGGTTCAGCAGCATCAGTGGGATTTATTGGTTTGTCGAAAGTGACAAAAGTTTTCTCAATAGGCAATGATAAACAAAGGAGATTGTTACAATAAGAATAATTTTGGAGTTCTAAATCAGATATAATTTCACCAGAGAGAATGAAAGTATGGAATTTTACAAGTCATGTGTGTGTGTGTGTGTGTGTGTGTGTTTACACCATTATGCTGTGTTCAGGCAGCTGCTTTTCCTTCTTTTTAATTAGCATTTTAAGGAACATTTCACATTCATTGTTTGTTTTTATATCCTCTAGTTTTCTTTTATTTCTTTGTAATCATTAGAGTCTCTGTTTTATGTGTGTGTCACACACACAGACACAAAAACACACACAAACACACACACACACACACTCTTTCAAAACCCCCAAACACCATTTTTTTATTGCCCTATGTCTCTAAGTTAAAGGAAGCTAACATTTTCACCTCTCCTTGTTTCAAGTAATATTGTTTATCAGCACTGAACTTTTCCTTTCTCAAGATACCTGTTTGACTGTGAGTTTGATGATCATTCCCCCACATGCCTATGTGAAACCTGTAATTAAAGACATTTTATGAAAGATACTGCAGTCGTCACTAAGCTAAAAGACCTTGCTTTCAAGTGGCGAAGCTGAGGATCCAAGTGCTTAAGTTAAAATATTGGTTATATAAGTAACACATGTGCTTGTCAACTAAATGATTTTTTGTTTTCTCTTCAATATTAAATATTTAGCAGAAAGAGATAAGTGCAAAAAGGCAAGTGTATAACATGATCATTGATTTGTTTTATTTCCTTTTTAATCTTTGATTTTTGAAGATCTTAATTCAACAATTAAAGGGCACTTAGTGCCAACACTATCCTCCATCTCACTCCCTCGTGGAGCAACTACAGACTTTAACTTCTTTTAGTCCAAGTAAGATAGCTGTAGAACAGGGAAACTTTAATATGCATAAAGGCTGAAGGGTACTAGAGCTGAATTTCTTACTCACATAAAGTATAAAGGAGGTGTTCCTGTTGGTGGGTGATCCTCTTTCAAGCAGGGATGCAAGGTGCAGCTTTTTTCTTTTCTTTTCTTTTCTTCTTATTTTTTTTTTCTTGAGATGGAGTCTCGCTCTGTTGCCCAGGCTGGAGTGCAGTGGTGCCATCTCTGCTCACTGCAACCTTCACCTCCCGGGTTCAAGCGATTCTTCTGCCTCAGCCTACCAAGTAGCTGGGACCACAGGCATGTGCCACTATGTCCAGCTAATTTTTGTATTTTTAGTAGAGATGGGGTTTCACCATGTTAGCCAGGATGGTCTCGATCTCCTGACCTCGTGATCCTCTCGCCTAGGCCTCCCAAAGTGCTGGGATTCCAGGCATGAGCCACTGCACCTGGCCCAGCTTTTTTCATATTGAGTAGAAGCCCAGGTAGAAGAGAAACTCGTGGAAGATGGCTAGAGCAGGGCTTATGGGCCATGCTGGAAACTGTAAAATAGTATACAGCTATTTTGCTCATAGTTTATGGGCTGGAACTCTGTTACATGGACACACCTAACTGCAAGAGATCCTGGAGAATGAAGACCAACCGTGCATGTGTGTACACAGGAATGCATGCATAGAAATGGAATCACACTCTTCCCATATTTTGCTGCACATTGTTTTTACCATATCAGCCCATACAGCTCTATTGCATTATTCTTAGGGTTTGTTTAGGGTTTTAATAGAAGAATGTTTTATGTTTTATTTAACCAGTTTATAAGCCCTCATTTTAAAAACCACACCAACTTTCACAACAGAATAAAAACCTTGCTTATTAATTCTATGTAATGACATGTTTTGGAGATTTGAATTTTGTTGGTAATTAAGCCTTTATCACACTAAGCACCACTTTTCATCTAAATTTTAAGAAATGTTTGCACGAAGCTCTTTCCAAATGCATTGCACAGTTAGGTGCTTTCTTAGAAAAAAAATCATCCACAGACAATAATTTAACAATTTTATCCATGAGAATGGGGATCCCCCAAGCACTTAGTTTGTCTCTCCTAGTTCCCACTCTTCTTGACTAGTTAGCTGTTGCCCTAGGCTGTGGATGTAAGCAAAGTATGCTTATTTGGGGCCAACATATACAAGATTGGCTGCAAACTTCAAGCTGTCTTCCGCTGTCATGGTGATCAAGGATGCCTCATATTGAAGCGGTGGATGCACTAGATCAGAGTGATAAGAATCATTGAATTACTAGATGGAGGACTACCCTGAAAAATTGCCAAGAATTGCAGTGGAATTTTCATGACTAAAAAATGCAAACCATTAATGCATCAACCTTCTAAGACATAGGTGTTATTACCATAGCATATTCTAGCCTAAGAAAATGCTTATGCAATATTATTTATAATATTAATCATATTACTTTACATTATTTATTATATTAATTTACATGTTTCAATGGATTTATAGCTTGCATAAGGCTTTCCTAATCATTAGCTTAGGAAATATTTTATGACTTGTACAACAATGAAACTGTGGGAACAAACAGTTTTGAGATGTGTTCTACTCAACATTTATGAATTTATGCTATTTTACTTTTGAGTTTGCATATCTTCTTTTAATAACATGATTCTGCTTTTGTGTATGTCTTCCATCCTATTGCAACTTTTCATGTTATGTGATTTTAGTAGGCAACATTCAAATTTAGTTTTACCTGTAATAGCAAAAGTAAATTGTCTCAGAATGAGAACCTGAGAACCACCTTTCTAAGTAAGCTATTTTACTCTTAGTCCATAGAATTTGAAGCCTTTGTTTTCTATCAGAAATATGATCTCAATAATACTTCAAATTGCTTCTGATCTATTTTGTTTTTTAAGACAGAGTGTCTGTCTCTGTCACCCAGGCTGGAGTGCAGTGGCACGATCTCAGCTCACTGCAACCTCCGCCCCCTAGGTTCAAGCAATTCTTCTGCCTCAGCCTGCCAAGTAGCGGGTACTACAGGCGCATGCCACCACACCTGGCTATTTTTTGTGTTTTTAGTAGAGAAGGGGCTTCTCCATGTCAGCAAGGCTGGTCTCGAGCCCCTGACCTCAGGTGATCTGCCCGCCTTGGCTTCCCAAAGTGTCGCGGCACCCAGTCTCTGTCTGCCTAGTTTTAAGAGTGGTCCTGTGGCAATCCTTAGCTTCTCTATGTGTTTTTAAACTTAATTCCATCTTGTTTCTCCTTGCTTCCTATCTACACAACACTTCACTCTGTCTCAATTACTACATGGTGAATTGAAGTTCCAGTAGAGCGGGAATTGAGCTGATACTGAGGAGGTATGTAGGCTAATACTGCCCGGTACTAACTTGGTTTCCATTTTAGCAGAAGGCAAGTCACTGCGTTCCTTTTTCCAATCAGTAAAATTATAAGGCTGGGTTTGATTACCAATTAAGATTTTTCTGTATACCAAATTATCTGGTCTTTGGAGACTGAAAAGCTGTTCAAATCTTATAATCAAGCAGCAAAGAAGTACTAGTTAACATATTTTCAGTATATGCTATGAGCCAGTTCACAATGCCATGCACTTCACTGTATCATCTCATTAAACAAATCTGTGAGATTCTCTTACGATTTCTGTTTCATACATGGGAACTGAGGTACAGAGAGTACCATGCTCAGGGTTATGGAAGGAGTAAGCACTGAAACCAGCAGTTGCATCCGAGTGTGTCTGACTCCTGGATCTCAGGTCTTCTACAAGCAAACAGGAGTAGTTGCTACATAGGCCCTCAGAAAATTAACACAATAAATAATAGGTGCTGTAGTTTGTACCAGAAGCCAGGCCACATTTCTGCCCTTGGTTGCAGCCTCTTCTGCCCAGACATTGTCGGTCCATACTTCCACAGCCTGTCGTCTCATGGTTAAGGAATCCCTCAGGAGCAGCAGCCACTGCAGCTTCTGGGCTGGCTAGCCACGCTTCTGTAGATTCCATGGGTGGGGAATGGATCTAGACAGCCTATTAGTCACAGCACAACAGGCAGCATGAGCTTCTTGTTGCATCGGTTCCATATGTCCCCAAGGTAGGCCCAGGTGATTGCCATGTGCAATGGGGTCTGCATCACAGCTGAGGAACATGGAGGGCCAAACCCCTAACCTTAATGGGGCTGCTAGCAAACCTGCCCAAACTTTGTTTCTGAAGGAGACACTATCCTTATTATCTTGATCACAAAACAAGTCTGCCCTTTGCCCTTAAGGGAGACACTAGCTTCTAAAGCTGCTAGATAAATGCAGTCTGAGATGCAGAGACACCATAGAGAACTGCATCCTGAGAATTCCTAAAGGTGAAAATGTGGCCAGAAGCAAACTCTGTTCATATATGTGTCCATCTGCTGGGCTTCCATAGCATTTGCCTTGCTCAGACTTCTCTCCACAGCCAAGAAGGGTGATACAACGTAGAGCGTGGAGTGTGGATGAGAAGTACCCGCAAGTTCCCCAGAAGGCTATTTTTCTCTGGAGCAGATAGTCTGCATGTAGATTGGTATAATCCATTTGGAAAACATTTTGGAAATATGAAGAAAAAGACATATAAGCGCATTGATACACATTCAATGGAAATTACAGGTCTTGGAATCAATCCCCAAAGGCATAATTCAAAACTCTTGGGAAGACCCACAAAAATAGATCCTTTATGTAGCAAAAAGGTGATCATAATTTAAGAATAGGAGAATAGATATGATATAGTGTATTTTCTTGATGAATTATGATCTTTTTACTTAAAATGATGGCTGTGGACTCCAATAAAAAGAAAAATATCTATGACATAATGTCATATGAAAAACTGAGTTTAAACTGTGTATATAATATGAGTACAAATGTGGTAAAACACTCACTCCTAAGGGGAACAGATTTGAAGAAAATTCATTAACTCCTAAGCATTTGTTGAATTAGACTGAGAGAATGAAGAATGACTTTTTCTCTCTTTTTATAATTCCCTGCTAACTTTAGACACATAGTTAGATTTTATAAGGAAAAATATGTATAAGGCTAAAAAGAAAAAAAAAATTGTAGTGATGTATTAATGTCCTCTCTAGACCTAAATCAGAAACCACCAAGCATTTTTCTTCTTTCTAATGTTGTCTTTTCATTTATTAGTTTTATTAATTAGAATCTCTCCATTAAAACTATTTGTCTACCAAGCATAAAACAGCATCTGGGCCTCTAAAGAGAAGTCATGGGACAAACTACCTGCCCAGGGCTCACTGTTGAGGCAAAGGTGCACTCCATCGGACAGGATTCCATTTTATCTCTCCCGAATCTTTCCTTTTTCTTTTCTTTATTTATTTTTATATTTATTTATTTATTTATTTATTTATTTATTTATTTATTTACTGAGACGGGGTCTCGCTCTGTCCCCCAGGCTGGAGTGCAGTGGGGGGACCTCGGCTCACTGCAAGCTCCTCCTCCCAGATTCTCGCCATTCTCCTGCCTCAGCCTCCCGAGTAGCTGGGACTACAGGCGCCCGCCAACACGCCTGGCTAATTTTTTGTATTTTTTTTTTAGTGGAGACGGAGTTTCACTGTGTCAGCCAGGATGGTCTCGATCTCCTGACCTTGTGATCCGCCCCCCTCAGCCTTCCAAAGTGCTGGGATTACAGGCGTGAGCCACCGTGCCAGGCCGATCTTTCCTTTCTCTACAGGAATCCCCCCAGGAATAAAATGCAAACTTGCATGGGTATTGCAAGGTCTTTAGAAGTTAGTATTGACTCCTTCATAATCCTCTGCCCCCTCTCCCATCATTAATAGAGCCTTCCATTAACAGCATCTCCCCGCCTAAGCATGCTGGGTCCCACCTCGCGACCATCCCTTACTCTAACTGGACCCACACTGAAATTTTTCAAGCTCCTAGAATGTTCCAGGGTCTCTGGCTTCCGAATCTATCACCTACGGTTCTATCTGCCCAAAATTCTCTGCCTCCCCAATTCAATCTCACTAAACTAGCTGTTTCCTGATTAAAATTATTTTCTTCATGACAAAAACCTGTACTCCAGATCCCCCAGTCTGGATCAAGCACTCCTGCTGGGTCTCCTCCCTAGGAGCCTTCACCTTAGTCCCTGCCGTTACCTGAGTCTCATCGCCCTCATGCTGCCCTCAAATGCTCCCTCCACAGTCTGGGAGGTTTTCATTGGGGACTATCCTGGAAAAGGCGTAACATGTGATTCTAAGAGGTGACAGTGAGCACCCACACGTCATCTCAAACTGCCGAGAACAGGGAAGGCAGGTGAAGGTCCCGCTTCTATTGTTTTGCAACAACATAAAAGCACAGGTTATTTCCTACATAAATTTCACTTTCTAAAGAGGCCTGATCTTGGCTACTGAGATGTGAGATGGACTTCACGGTGAGCTGGCTTCATCACAAGCCCCAGAGGGTAAGAATCAGGCCTGGGACAGAGCACTCACACACATACCGTGTGCTCACAGGTAAGGGCAGGGGTGGGCAGCGAAGAAAGCTTTACATAGCTCCCATGTAACCTGACTTATATCTCTGCTTTCACAGAATGAGGCATAAAACTACCAGCTAGGCCCTCGCCTTCCTTTCTATTTAAATTTGCTCTATTGGAATGTGTTTCTATGTCTCATCTAAGTTATTGTCTCATAGTGCTTGGATAAACTTTGTTTTCCATTATCTTCCTAAAAATAAACTTCTTGAAATACTGTGTTAAATCATCTCAACTTACATCTGAGGTAATCAGGCTTTTGGTAAATTCATGAAGTATTTATTCCAAGTGCTGGAAATTCACCCTTGAAGTCTCATCTCTGAGTGAAATGTCTGCCTTAGAGAATAACAATGATCACAGCACCCCAGGACTTCTCCTGTGTCACTGGTTCTCCTCCCTCGCCATCTACGGGGAGAGGTGGAGAAACACCTGCTCTCTCATGGCAGCTGCACCCCCCTCCCCACATCTGACTTCCTCCTTGGTGGAGAATTACTGACCATTCCTGTCAAGAATACAGCACATCTGACAAATAGATTGAACTGAAAAATGTATAAAATCATCTAATTGTTAATTGGAGAATTAGGTAAAATCCTTAATATGTAGAGAAATTTAAACATATGTTTATAGGTTTATATGTATTTGGACAAAGATTTTTTTTGTTTTTCTCCAGGCTAAAACACCCATAACCATCATCTTCGGTGAGGAGAAAAGACAGATATTTTAAAAAATGTATGTGATGAGAAATTATTTATTCAAATATTGTTTTTTCTTATTTTCAATGTTCATTTTTTCCCTAAAGATCAATACCCATCACTGTATGCATCTACTTCTTGGAATTTGCAGGGAAATCAGTCAACAGATTTTTCAAGCCTTGTAAGTTTATCTGTCTGAGAAGTTCACCGGCTACGTAACATCCTGGACTCTGGAGCCCAAGAGATGTGTAGTTTCCATTTTGGAGCCATTTTCTTTAATAAATAAGTAGTGAGGCTGCCATTCTTGTCAAAATTGAGGACCACAACCCTACTCATGAAACCGAAAGATCGTTTGTTATGAGGAGTTCTGTTTGAGCTACACAAGCAATGTATCCTTTTTAAAGAAATGTATCTAGAATCTGAGGTGTTCATTGCTCCAAGCAATGAAGAGAATGGCTCCAAGCCATGCGCAAAATAAAAAGAAAGAAAAAAAAAAACCACCAAATTGTTGATATTTTTGGCCAATACAGTGATTACACTGCATTCCCCAAAGGATTGCCTACACATGTGTCTAAGCTAGAAATCATCTACAGTCTATACCGCGGGGCGGATCCACGGCGATTTCATCAGCACCAGCCCAGCTGCTCCGTGACAGAGAGGCCTGCATGCCGCCCTCAATCTTCCACCTGTCCACGGCTGACACAAGGTGGGAGAGGGTTTTGCTGACATTAGTGATCTGAGCTGAAAAAGTGAAGCCATCTTTTGGCATATAATTCATGCTGGTTTTTCGATCATTTGTGTCTGTGTGTTTCGTTTTTGTTGCATTTTTTTTCCCTTCTGAAGAAACTCGTCATGCAGTATTGAAGGTGACCTGACTGTGGCAAAGAGCTTGTTCTGTGTGGTTTGCCTTTCCACCCACGCACAACACACTTTGCAGACTTGACAGGGATGGATCAGCCCTCATAGAAGAGAAAACAGAAAACCAAAAAATTACCCCCTCCTCCGAAAAATACCCCCGGTGTGAAACTCTTTCTGAGAAAGACTGGCCCTTTTCTTTAATGTAAAAAAAAAATATAACAAAAATAGATTTCTTCTCAAGACTCTTGTTTATTCAGATGATATCAATTCTGTTTCCAGCACAACATGTTGTAGCTGCTACTCAGAGATTTTTAGAAAGTCAGATCGACGCGACTGCAGTGGGTTTTTGCCGTGAGTGAGCCGTGCTTCTCACTTGCTTACTAGAAGGTAAATGCATAATTATACAGCACGCTCATGGAAGAGCAGTGAACTTTATGGGCGTATTTCTAAAACAGTCTGTTTACATCAACGGTGCTATACAAGTAACAAATACTAATAACAGTGTGAAGAAAATTAGCTCCTTAGATGCATAACAGTTAATATGTAGCTCTGTATAATTAATATCCTGCAATTTAATGTGTTACTCATTTTCTTTTTTCCCCTCCCCTTTACTAGGAAGAAAGAAACAGAATTTGTTTAATTAAATATGGCATTTTCACAGTAGTATCGAGCCAAAATATATCAGGCTGAATTAATCGGATTTCCTACCCCATCAGCTTGACATTGGGCATCAGTTTATGCCCGACTTCCACTATGCCCACTTAGAATATGTAAATGTTGTCACCTCCTCATTGATATTTTTATCTCCACGCCTAACAAATGTGTAGAGAGTTCTCTCCACTTTCAAGTAATTGTATATACATTTAATCAGTGGTTTTCAACTGGGGCCAATTTTGCTCTTCCAGGGGACATTTGGCGAAGTTTGGAGACATCTCTGGCTGCTGTAACTAGGGAAGGGGGAGTTCTATTAGCGTCTGGTGGGGAAAGGCCAGGGACCCCTGCAATGCCCGGGCACACCTCCACAGCAACTATTCAACTCAAAATGTCAGTAGCGTTGAGGTTGAGATCCCCTGCATTAGGTTCTAGATCTTTAAAACCATCCTCCAAGGTAGGGATTGTTATCAGTCTCCTCATTTTATGCATGAAATAAAACAAAACTTCGGCCCAGATGAGCCAAGAAATTTGTATCCAGGATAATCACAGGGCACAAAGTGAAGGACTTGGGTCTTGAATTCAGGACTCCAGAGTCTAAATCCCTCCACACTTGCCCCAGCCATTTTTTTTTTTTTTTGCATGAGTCCCGCTTGCATAAGGCACTTTTGTTTACTGTAGCTGACAACATATGTGCTCTACAGAAGTGTGTGGGGGCATATGTATTTTCCTGACATTCACACTCTTATTCTAGCAAACAGTTCCTAGGAGGCAAACAAGTCTGACTTGAGGCAAAATTGTGAGGAAAAGCCAAGCCCATCTTTGTGCTTGTGTCCTCCTGAATTTGTCAGTGTTGCCCCCAACGAAGTGGACACCCTAGAGAGTCCATTGCTGTGTGTTCTCGTTCTTTCCTGGCCAGAGATACTTAACTCCACCCATCAATGAGTCTCACTTGTAAAATATATACCAGACCCATATTGCAGCTAATCAACGAGCCAGGCGGAAAGATGGTATGCCCAGAATGTGGGCATCTCCTGGTAAGCAGGAAAGGCTTCCTGGGCTCTTCAAAGCAGATCAGATTCCCATTGAAGCCTGTCCTCATTTGTGAGGTGTCAGGGCCATGCACGTTGTGGCCTTTCAATGGAAACATGGTGCCTGTCAGATTCAGAGAGACATTTTCCTACTTCCAAACCAGCTCTCTCCATGCTGCCCCAAACAACACTCAGGAAAAGCTGCCCAAAGCTAGGGATACAGAGGAGAGGGCTACTTGCTAGAGAGACTTCCAACAAACATTTTTCCACAAGACAAAAGAGCAGAGAGATTCAGTTGTGTGTTCCTCCTGTGGTCTACAATAACAGCAGCCCCTCCGCTGTCAGCACCGCCCATGCTATCATGCCTCTGCCTTCTCTCTAGAGCAGTGCACTCCCGGAACACACTGGGAAGGGGCCCTTCCTCTAAACTATCTAGCTGTCACTGTCACCACTTAATAAACAGTTAAAATGCAGTGACTCAGATTGCAGGTGTCAGTTTGGCCTGGGTGATTGTCAAATGGACCCATCCCAGCTAATTTAGGTTTTCTGTGGCTCTACTCAGGATGCCTAAAGGCAGGCCCGATGCCAACAGACTCTGGCAAATTCCAGGAGCAAGGGGGGCAGGAAAAGTGCATGGAGAGTGCGTCTGGGCATGGTGGCATCCAGGTGTGAGTGACGTTGAAGAAAGACTTGGGAAAGAGGAGCCTCATGCTCTGAATCAGTGAGTAATTTATGGTCTGTGCCCCCAAAACAGCAGCAGTCTCCCTTCTCCTACAACCTCTGGAGGCAGAACCCCTGGCTCTGCCATGTCAGGTCTCTCCACACCTGCTGTGAGGAGCAGAGAGTGTTTGTCACTCAAGGGAGTTCTTCATGGATGGCTCGCACTTGCCATCGTGAGCCAGCTGGTCTCATCACTCCTTGTACAAAGGGCTTCTCTCCTACGCTCACTTAATTCAGTCAAATAGCATCCATGTGTGGTCCTGGGCCACATTCTATCATCCAGAGTGGCTCATTAAGGATGCCCAAGTGGGGTGAAGCGTGTCTGCAAGTAATTTTGTAAATTTTAACAAACTTAACAAGAAACAGTCTAAAGCATTCAAAACACAAAAGTGACCAAGTGCCTGCTACAGGCCAGGCACTGTGCTGGGCTCTGAGGATGCCCCAGCATAATCCTTGAGCTCAAGAGTTTCAGAGGAAGCAACCAGTTGCCAAGTAACTCTATGTACATAATAATAAGATACATGGGATACTTAAGAGAAGAGGAAAAAGAATTCCTATCACTGAATACTGGTGACAGGAGATTTGGAGCTGGTAACAGAGAGTATAAACCACAAAGTGCACATGACTTACTGACTTCAAGGTGTGTGGCCAGCCAACAGGTATTCTTGACATCCTTAGCGTGGAACATTTTGGGAACATTGTGTTTATTATCCCCATCACCAGCCTTTGCATTGATGTTTATTTCTTAATTCCACATTTATTCATCTTTCCACATTTATTTATCTTTCCACATTTATTCATCAAGCTTATTCATGTTTCTAGCCTATTTTAGGACAAAACATTAGCCTGAATTTTGTATTTCATGGATTTTCTGATATGGGTTTTTTTTCTGTTCTTTAGACCCAATTAAAATACTATCTCCTCCAGGAAGTTCCCACTGAATGCTTTCAGGATCCAATAATCTACACAGAGTGCCCACTCTCTATTTGCAGGTTTTAAATACATCACTTTTTATTTTTTATCATAATAATTAGGTTTACTGTTGTGCAAATTGCTTTATCCAGTTCACATTCTTACAATCATGAGAAGAATATTTATATCCAGAAAAATGCTAAACATGTACAAGTTAGTCTTTGGATTCAATTCATTGTAACTGAAATCTCACCAGCGCTTCCCGTGATCCCCATACAACACTGCCCTTCCTCCATCCCCACCAAAGTCAGGCCCTCCCCACACTGTGCTGGCATAGAATCCTGAATATATCCCTTCTAGAGCCCTTAGAAATGACACTGCCACTTGTATTTTTGTGGTTCTCTTTCTCTCTGATGAAACTTGAGTCCTAAAGAACAGAGACTGAATCTTGTTTGCTCTGCATCTTGTTTAGGGCCAGATAAACGGGGGAACTTAGTGTTCATATTGACTGCATGTAGGTTTCTGTATGTGGGCATCTGTATATGGGCATCTGCGTGTGGGTATCTGCAAGTGTGTATCTGCATATGGGTATCTGCATGTGTGTATCTGCATGTGGGTATCCGCATGTGGGTATCTGCATGTGGGTATCTGCAGGTGGCTGTGTGTGGGCATCTGCATGTGGGTATCTGCATGCAGGTATCTGTATGTAGGTGTCTGTATGTAGGTGTCTGTATGTGGGCATCTGCATGTGGGTATCTGCATGTAGGCATTTGCATATGAACAGCTACATATGGATATCTTCATTCTGCATGTGGGCATCTGCATGTGGGTATCTGCTTGTGGACATTAGCATGTGGGTATCTGCATGTGGGCATCTGCATTCTGCACGTGGGTATCTGCATGTGGACATTAGCATGTGGGCAGCTGCATGTGCATATCTGCATGTGGGCATCTGCATGTGGGCATCTGCATGTGGGTATCTGCATGTGGGCATCTGCATGTGGGTATCTGCATGTGGGTATCTGCATGTGGGCATCTGCATGTGGGTATCTGCATGTGGGTATCTGCTTGTGGATATTAGCATGGGGGCAGCTGCATGTGGATATCTGCTTCTAGGTATCTGCATGCAGATGTCTGTCACTCATGTGGGCAGTAGCTCTGAGGAACCAGCATATAGTCTTGAGGCTGGAAGCCTGGGACATCCCACTATTTATGTTCTACAGATAAGTAGTAATATGCTCGAAACAAATCGTTCAAGTCATTCATCACACTGGAAACATCTTACTATGAGTACATTCCACCTGAACATAAACAATTTTTGTTTTGTTCTTTAACCCAAACTTATGGACTGACCTTCAAGTGGCAATCTGAGTTTTAACCTTGAACTGTCTCTCATTAGGTGTTGAAAGCCAACTGAGCAATTAGCATTTCAGGAAGTTAGTGTTAGATGTGACCCGTGAATGCCTGTGTCCAGAGCTTCGAAATGCTGTCTTCTTATTAGCCTAAACCCTTGGATAACACACAGACCTTATTACTCAGCCGCAGTAAACTATCATCTCTGAGTTACCGCTGAAACTCGTGACGGCTACATTTTTTAGAATATTTTTGTAAATAATTACCATATAGCATACATATGTGTCTGTTTTATACAGTTTCACCATAGGCATCTCCGTTGTAACCAAGAAAGGTAGTATAACATCATGGCTGGGAACAGTGGATCACTGTCTTGGATCCCACGCCCATGGGTACTTCCTCTTTGACTAGCTGTGCGTAAACTTGACTAGGCACTTATTGGCGCAAAGCTTCCGTGCCTTCTTTGTCCAAAAATGATAAGAATTATCTCTGTGTTTGCGAAACTGAGTAAAATTCATATATAAAATGGCATACGTGGCCAGGACATAATTAAAAATCACTTTTTATTATGTTTTTATTCAATGTCAATGTATATTATCCTTTTAATCACTGTTTAGTAACAGATAATAAAGTAAAGTGAAAAATGCCAGTTTTTCTTTTGGCTGCTATGAAGCTCAGAGCAAATGTTTAATCCTTAGTCATAGTAGTTACGTGAATCTGGATGTTCATTATATGGCTTTTCTCTTCCTCTCACATTATTTTTGTTTTTATTTGACATTTAGATTTCTGAAGTCCATATTTTATCCAAACAACACATTTTCAGAGTAGATGAGATAGGTTGTATAAATAAGTAAATACATAAATTTTTATTTATATAAACAGAAAATACAGGCTCCCTGTCATGTAGGACTTACAATATTGTTAGGGTAGGAAAATACACATAAGGTAAAAGTAAAATTATAGACGTCTGTATGTACACACGCACAGACACACACACACGCAGAGTGCTGTGACTGTAGCTTTCACAGCTGGCTCTCCAAAAACAACAAGAAAACCCCTCATTTGTAGGGTTTGCCAATTTCTATGGTGTCAATATTCTTACCATGGCTAATTTTAAGCTCCCACTTGTTTAAGAACTGGCTCATACAATTCCAAAAGTACGAGCTGTCTCTGCAGAAAGATGCTGAAGTGGCCTAGTCTCAAAGTGGGAACTCAATTCAGAAAAGAAGGGCTACACGTCTGTGGACCAAGAGAGTCTAAAAAAGTCTTGGGGAGCACAGACAACCTGAGGTGCATCTTAACAGACTCATACCATTTGGAAATAAATAAAGACAGATGAAAAAGTTCTAGCACCTGTGTGTAGCCAGCTCACTCATTCATTGTGTATCATTGCTTTGTTTATTCAAACCATTTTTTTTTTAAATTATGACCAGACACCAGGCACTTGCCGTAGAGTTTTAAAACATGGAATTTTAATCCCCGCCCTCAAGGACAGGAGGCCAGAGAGATGTAAAGTGTAAAATAATGTGGAAACAAGGGGAGAGCCACGTGACACTCTCCAGGTGACATCTGAGGAGAGTGGTTAACCTGCCTGGTAGGGAAAGGCAGGGAGCTTTGTGAGGTTGTGACCCAGGCTGAGAGGCAGGCAGGCGAAGCGCATTCCAGCTCGAGAGTCTTTGAGTGAAATAAAAAGTAGAGGAAGCATGGAGTGTGGACAGCTCCAAGCACGGCCCTGTTGTGACATGACGTGCACGCTAGGCACAGGCAGGAGCAAGAAATGTGTCAGGGACGCGGGAGACGCAGATGCCGAAGGATCTTAGGGCCCAGGAAAAGAGCATGGCGTTTCAGCAAGTCTCGATGCACCACTGCTGCGATTGAGAAGTGATCAGAATTGCATTTTAGATAAGCCATGTGAATGGGTTTGCTGTCCGTGTTGTGTTTGAATGGCTGAACGCAGAGGTAATGAGAGCCCTGTAAAGGCCATTTCCGGCATCCAGGCAAGAGTTGGTGAGAGCTCAAACAGACTAACAGAATCAGGGATGGGGAGGAATCCACAAACTGTGCAGTTCATAACTTGTCTCTCAGTTTGACCTTTTTACTCAGCTTATACTGTAAGCCAAGCAATATCATTATCTATAAATTTAGGTTTAAATTTTAAAAGAAAACACGATTTTTTATTAGCTAGTTTTGAACTGTCTTATTTTGTTAACTTTCTGTTTATTCATGCAACAGACTCTGACAGATACATTAACCTGAAAGGCATTTTACATGCATTGTATTCCTGTTTTGATACAACCTATAATAATAATTTTCAAATTTTCTTTTACATTAAAAATAACACATTTGTTACTAGATGAGTTTTATGTCAGTTGGGTAAGATAATAATTCAAAATTATACTGAATAATCGTTAATCTTAACTGGGGGGTGTCTGCTAGAGTTTGATCAGTAAAAGAAAAGGTAAAGTTAATTATGAAATTAATGGAGCTTTAGGAAACTTAAAATGTCTGGAGCTTAGAAGATTGAACTATAACTGTTTTGATGACCAATGATCAGATGTATTTTTTCTGTCACTGAAAATATAAGAATAACTGAGATACAAAATAACAAATTAAAAAATCACCATTGCTACGATCTGAGGAGAAAAAATAGTAAGTTTGTTTTCTTAAAAATAAAGTATTAACAAAGCCATATCTCTGGGTTAATTTTACCACTAGAAGTTCCTATGAGACAGGCATGGTGGCTCTCGCCTGTAATCCCAGCACTTTGGGAGGCCGAGGTGGGCGGATCACGAGGTCAGGAGATCGAGACCATCCTGGCTAACAGGGTGAAACCCTGTCTCTACTAAAAATACAAAAAATTAACCTGGCATGGTGGCGGGCGCCTGTGATCCCAGCTACTCGGGAGGCTGAGGCAGGAGAATGGCGTGAACCTGGGAGGTGGAGCTGGCAGTGAGCCCAGATGGCGCCACTGCACTCTAGCCTGGGCAACAGAGCGAGACTCCGTCTCGAAAGAAAAAAAAAAAAAGAAGAAGTTCCTACAAATAATGCACTGGCTTTTCATAGAACGTTGCCTTAAAATTTAAGTTAAAACGTATTTAAAGAATATTGAAAACACTTGAGAGACATTTGAATTTGTATTTACGATACAATAATTATAATTTCTAGTCCAAAGTACATTTTTTCTCCTAATGCTTTCTGGGATGCATGATTTATTTTCTTTTTGTTAACATAATCAAATAATTTTGTTTTGAAATGTGTTTTTCATTATAAAACCAGTGTAACTACATTACAGAATATTTGTGGACAACAAAAACAATTTCTACTTTAATGTTTATTGCAGAATTTTGTCTTTAATGTTTATTGCAGAATTTTGTCTTTAACGTTTATTGCAGAATTTTGTAATAGCAAAACAATGGAAACAACTAAATGTTCATTGATAGAAAAATGGTTCAATAATCTAGCATGAGATATAATCTGACAATTAAAATAATGAGGCAGTTATTGACATACGGAGATATATTGACATAGAATGCCCACAAAGGCACAGTATTGAGCGCAAACATTAAGGAACCAAACAATCATAGAACATGATGTCATTTGTATAAACATACACATAACAATAGGTGCTATAAATGCATAGAAAAGGGACTTCAAGACTAAGCACATCAAATTGATGAGATAAATCACCTCTAGAATGTTTGTGCGTATTTGTGCATTTGGTAAGACATAGGAATAGATTTAGGGGTGGCAATCAAAAGGGATTTAACCTTAGTTGTTATGTTTACAATTTTTATCATAATATTGTATAAATTTATGAGTGCATTAATTGCAAAATTAATAATAAATAAAATAAAACAGAAAAGTGGGGTGTTTGAAGGCTCATGGTTCCACTCCTGTAGTACAAAACTGGTTAATGTTTGGTATATTCCTTTCAATATACACACACACATACACACACACACTCCCACACAGGCATATGTATGTATGTATGTATAAACAGAGTACATGTAAAAATTCCCTCATTTTTTCATCCAGTGTTTTAGTATATTGTTATATAGACTGCAAAATTGGGGATTGGTTTAATTTATGTAACAGTTCTGATACAGTTAGATATTTGTTCCCACCCAAATCTCATGTCGAACTGTAATTCCCAGTGTTGGAGGTGGGGCCGGGTGGGAGGTGGTTGGATCATCGGAGCAGATCCCACATGAGTGGCTTGGTCCATCCCTTTGGTGATAAGGGAGCTCTCGCTCCACGTCCTTGCAGGATCTGGTCGTTTGAAAATATGTAACACCTCTCCCCACCCAGCCTCTCTCTCTTGCTCCTGCTTTCCCCAGTGAGATGCCTGCTCCCACCACCCTGTGCACCACGAGTCAAAGCTCTCCCAGCAGCCCAGCAGATGCAGGTGCCGTGCTTTCTGCACAGCCTGCAGAACCGTGAGCCAATTAAACTTCTTTTCTTTATAAATTACTCACTCTCATGTATTTCTATCTTTCTTCTTTCTTTCTTTTTTTTTTTTTTTTTGTTTGTGTGTTTGTTTGTTTGTTTGAGACAGTTTGGCTCTATCACCCGGGCTGGAGTGCCTCGCATGATCTTGGCTTACTGCAACCTCTGCCTCCTGTGTTCAAGCGATTCTCATGCTTCAGCCACCAAAGAACCTGGGATTATGGGTATTCACCACCACACCCGGCTAATTTTTGTATTTTTTTGTAGAGATGAGGTTTCATCATGTTGACTAAGCTGGTTTTGAACTCCTAGCCTCATGTGATCCACCCTCCTTGGCCTCTCAAAGTGCTAGGATTATAGGCATGTGCCACTGCACCTGGCCTCATATATTTCTTTATAACAATGCAAGGACAGCCTAAAACGAGTTCTCTTTGGAGGTAGTTTGCATGTTACATCTTAATGCTAATAATGGACATCTTGCATATACCTTGATCCCATATTTTGAAGTGTTTCCATAGGAAAGATTTTTATGAACATTTATTATGTCAAAAGATACGCACATTTTTGTGGTTTTATTTTATCTTTCATGAGGAATGTTACCTGTGCTCAAGAATCTACACCAACATGTTTGGAGTTTCGGCTTATTTTAGATCTTTGAGCAGATTCAGTTAACTCATTTATTTTATTGTGTTTTGTTTTAGGAGACATTGGTTAGAGCCTGGCCAAATTCCAGTAAAATAGGAAAATATCAAATCTGAGACAGAAGAGAGTCAGCATCAAGATTCCACATTAATCTACTTATTCCATCTGCAAGGGGCCTTTGGGCACTTGGGGCCTTGACAGTGCTTGGCCGAGTTGGTGCTCAATAACTATGCATTACATTAAAGATAAATGAGAAATCTGAGTTGTACCCCAGCTAAAACCAAAAGGTGATGGAATACACAGCGGCTCCAGGAAGTCTGGAGTTATTAGTTGATAGCAGTTCTGCTCCTACAGGTATCTTCTGGGTAGACCCAAAGGCTGGGTAATCTGAATGTGCATCTGGCCACAGCTCTGATGCACTGAAGTGTGAAGGTCGAAGCCCATTTAGATCAAATCACAATGAGCTCACAAATCCATACATCCATGAGACACTGTCTGTAAGCAGACAGAGGGAAAATGTATATCCTGCATTAGAACATGTGATGAATCCATCCTACTGTTCATAAGCCAATAGCACCTGTTTTAGGCTTTTGGTTTTGAAATAATTACAAATTCACAGGAAGTTGAAAACTTACTATAGAGTGATCCTATGTACCTTTCATTCAATGATTTTTCCCAATGCTTACATCTTACATAATTATGGTACAACGCCAAACACAGGATCTGACATGTCTACCATGTATGTATATAGTTCTGCTACTTTATCACATGTCAATTTGTGCAATCATCACTACAGTTAAGATAGAGAACTATTCCATCATCACAGAGAGCTTTCTATGCTGCTTTTTAATAGTCACATTCCCTCACCCAACCCACCAACATACACTATCTCTAAACCTTGGCAACAACTAATGTTTCCTGTATCTATAATTTTGTCATTGTGAGAATGTTGTATACATAGAATTTTACAGTGTGTGACTTTTGAGACTTACTTTTTAACCTCAGCAGAAGGCCCCTGAGATCTGCCCAAGTTGATGCATGTATACATAATTACTTCACCTTTTTATTGCTAAGTAGTATTTCATGGTATGCTTGGTATACTATGGTAAACAAAATACCACATTTTGTTTAACCATTCAGATTTCTCATTTATTTTTAATGTAATCAAAGGACTTTTGGGATGTTTCTTAGTTTGGGCTATTACAGACAAAAGTGAAGGACTTTTGAGCTGTTTCTCAGTTTGGACTATTACAGAAAAAGCTGCTGTGGACAATCTTGTTCAGATTTTTGTGCCAAAATAAATTCTCCTTTCTCAAGAATAAATACCCATGAGTGCAACTGCTGAGTCAAATGGTAATTGCATGTTTGGTGTTATTTTTAAAAAGCCAATTTTTTTCTAGAGTTACTGCATCATTTTACATTCCTACCAGCCATGTAGGAAACATTCTGTTTCTCTATATCCTTATCAGCACTTGGTATTATCACCCTTTTTAATTTTATATGTTTTAATAGGTGTGTAATTATATCATGGTCTTGGTTTGCATTTCTTTAATGGCTATTGTTCAGAAGATGTTCCATCTTCTGAAGATCATCATCTTTTCATATGCTTATCTGCCATCCTTATACGCCCCTTAATGACAGATACCTTCATGTTTCTTGTGCATTTTCTTCCTGGATTGCTTTTTTTTTTTTTTTTTGCCATTGTGTTTTGAGAGTTCCTAATATATTCTTGATATGATTGCCTTTGTCAAATATGTGGCTTTCACACATTTTCACCCAGTCTGTAGCTTTCCTTTTTACCTTCTTTACAGGGTCTTTCACCGAAAAGATAATTTTAATTTCGATAAAGTCAAACTATTTTGTCTTTTATGGATCATGCATTTGGTGTCATGTCTAAGAATGCTTCACCACGCTGTAAATCTTGAAGATTTTTCCTATGTTACCTTTTAAAAGATTTGTAGTTTTATAATTAACATTTAAATTTATGATCCATTTTAAGTTAATTATAGTGGGTTATAAGGTTTAAATCAAGGTTTAGTTTTTAACCTATAGATGTTCAATTGCTCCAGCACCATTTATTGCAAAGACTATTCTTCCTCCATTGAATTCTTTTTACCTTCATCAGAAATTAGTTGGCCATACTTGTGAAAGCCTACTTTTAAATTCTCTATTCGGTTTCATTGATCTTTGTTCCATTGTACTCCATCAATACCACACAGTTCTGGTGAGTGTACCTTGATAAGTCTTGAAAATTTGAAGAGTGCTTTCTGCAACTTTATTCTTCTCTTTCAGAATTATTTTAGCTATTCTAGTGCCTTTGTAGTTCCATAGAAATTTTGGAATAATCACCGCTATGTCAACAAAAAATCTTGCTTGAATTATGATAGGAATTACATTAAATTAGTGTGTCAATTTGAGGAGATTTGACAATTCACTATGTTAAGCTATCCGATTCATGAACATCATATGTCTCTTCATTTATTTAGATACTTTTATTTCTTTAATTAGAAAATTTTGTAGTTTTAGCACATAATTTCTTTGCATATTTTGTTAGATTGACACCTGAGTATTTTATCATCTTTGAGTAAGTGTAAGCAGTATTGTAATTTTAATTTTCACACTTTCATCGCTAGTATGTAGCAATACAATTCATTTTTGTATGTTGATTTCATACCATGTGACATTGCTGGAATCACATATTAGTTTTAATAGTTTTTACAGATTACTTGGGATTGTCTCTGTAGACCATATCGTCATGTGCAAATAAAATCAGTTTCGTTTCATCGTTTCTACTCTATATGCCTTTTATCTCTTTCTTGCCTTATTTCACTGGCTAGAGTTTCCAGTACCATGTTGAATAGCAGTGGTGAGGGTGGACATCCTGTGCTTTTTTGTAGTCTTAGGGGCAAAGTATTCAGTCTTTCATCATTTAGGTACAATGTTTGCCATAGGTTTTTGTTGATGTTCTTTAGCCAGTGGAGAAATTCTCCTCTATTTATAGTTTTCTGAAACTTAGAAACTTAAAAAAATAATGAACGATCATTCATTAGGAAAACGCCCTTTCTACATCCTTTGATTTAATCATCTGATTTCTCTTCTATAGTTGCTAACATTAACTACATTAACGGATTTTCGGAAGTGTTGAATACACCTTCCGTCCTGGAATGAGCCTCACTCAGCTATGTTTTTAGTTTTTTTAAATATATTGTGAAATTCTATTTGCTAATATTTTGTTAAGAGTTTCTGCATCAAAGAAACTGTCATTAGAGTGAACAGACAACCTACAGAATGAAAGAAAAAATTTGCCATCTATCCATTTAATAATGGCCTAATATCCAGAATCCATGATAAACTTAAACAAATTTATAAGAAAAAAATAACTCCATTAAAAAGTGGACAAAGGACATGAACAGATACTTCTCAAAAGAAGACATTTTTGTGGCCAACAAACATGACAAAAAGCTCAACATCACTCATCATGAGAGAAATGCAAGTCAAAACCACAATGAGATACCATCTCACACCAGTCAGAATGGCAATTATTAAAAAGCCAAGAAACAAGAGATGCTGGTGAGGCTGCAGAGAAATAGCAATGCTTTTATACTGTTGGTGGGAGTGTAAATTAGTTCAACCATTGTGGAAGACAGTGTGGTGATTCCTCAAAGACCTAGAACCAGAAATACCATTTGACCCAGCAATCGCATTACTGAGTATATACCTAAAGGAATGTATGTCATTCTATTATAAAGATACATGCATGCATATGTTCATTGCGGCACTATTCACAATATCAAACACATGGAATCAACCCAAATGCCCAAGAATGATAGACTGGATAAAGAAAATGTGGTACATATGCACCACGGAATACTATGCAGCCACAAAAAGGAATGAGTTCCTGTCCTTTGGAGGGACATGGATGGAGCTGGAAGCTGTTATCTTCAGCAAACTAACACAGGACAGAAAATCAAACACCATGTATTCTCACTTGTAAGTGGGAGCTGAACAATGTGAACATATAGATACAGGGAGGGAACAACACGCACTTGTGCCTGTGGCAGGGTAGGAGGAAAAGAGCATCAGGAAAAATAACTGATGCTTGCTGGACTTAATACCTATGTGACGGGTTTATAGGAGCAGCATATCATCGTGGCAAATGTTTACCAAGGTAATGAACCTGCACATCCTGCATATGTACCCCAGAACTTAAAATAAATAAATAAATAAATAAATAATTTTTGACTCTATATTCCTGAGGGACATTAGTTGGTAGTTTTCATTTTTTGTACTGTCATTGCCTGGTTTTGGTATCAAGATAATCTTAGTTGGCTTTGTAAGATAAGCAGGAAGTATTGCCTCCTTTTCTATTTTGTGTAAAATTAGTGTTTTGTTTTTTTTTCTAATTTTCAGTAGAATTCACCAGTGAAGCCATCTAGGCCTTGAAATTTGTTTTTAGAAGGTTTTAAATTATGAGCTCTTCCTTCATATTTATAGGGCTATTCCAATGATTGGTTTCTTATTGAAAGAGTTGTAGTAGTTTTACTTTTCAATGAATTGTTATATTTTATCTAATTTATCAAGTTTACATGTGCAGAATTTTCCATAATATTCACTTATTATACTTTTTCTGTCATCAGGGTCTGTAATGACGTACCTTGTTTTATTACGCATATTCATAATTTGTGTCTTTTCTCTTGTTTTCTTTGTCAGCCTTGGTAGGGATATATAAATTTTACTGATCATCTTAAAGAACCAACTTTTTATTTCATAATTTTCTCTACTTTTCAGTTTTGTGTATCTGCTTTCTACATTGTGTTTTTTTTTTTCAATTTCATTGATTTCTAATGTTATCTTTATTACTTTCTTCTGGATCACCATTTTTTCTCATTACTTTTTTGCATGTCAGAAATTTTGGAATCTTCTATTTTTACTTTAATTCAGCTCATTGTATTATTTTATTTTCCTTGAGACTTCTCTTTTCTGCATAGGGATTATTTAGAAGTTAATTATTTAATTTCAGAGGTTTGGGAAATTATCCTGCTGGATTTCTGTTATTGACTTCTTGTTTGATCCCACTATAGTCAGACAACACACTCCGAGTAATTTTGAGTTTTAAAAATTTATTGTGGTTTGTTTTGTGGTCCAGAATTTGGCCTATCTTTATTTACGCTCTATGAGTACTTGGAATGAATGTGTAGTCTGCAGTAGTAGTTGCGTGGAATGTGTAGTCTGCAGTAGTAGTTGCGTGGAATGTTCTATACATATCAATTAGATACTAATTGTTGGTGATGTTGTTGGGTTTTATATCCTTGCTGATTTTCTGTCTAGTTGTTCTATCAATTATTGAGTGAGGGTTGTTGAATTCTTTCATTGTGGATTCATCTATTTCTATTTTCAATTCTGTTGCTGTTTGCTACAAATTATTTTACAGTGTTTTTGTATGGCACATGCACCTTAAGGTTTTTTTTCTTCTTGGTGGGTTGGCCCTTTTGTGATTATGAACTGTTCCTCTTTATATATGGTAATTTGTTTTGATGTTTATTTGATATTGATATAACTACCTCTGCACTCTTTTGATTAATGTTTCCCTGGTATATCTTATTTTAAACTTTTTTATTCAACTTATCTATATTATTATATCGAAGTGACTTTCTTGTAGAAATTATATAGTTAGATCATCTTTTGTTTGGCTTTAAAAATCTACCTTGCCATTCTCTGTCTTTTGTTTTCAGACCATTTATGGTTAATGAAATGATCAATTTGTTTTGTTTTTTTATTTCTTCATTTTTGTTTTTCTACCTTCCAGTAGGTTTCCTGAATATATTTTTAATTTACATGTATCTGTAGTGATAGTAACTGTATCTCCATTTAAAATGCTTTTAATAGTCACTGTAATTATAACCATATATATAAAATTTTACTAGTCTGAGCAAAGTATAATACTCTTATCCCCTTTAACCTCCTTTTACCCTCCCTCATTTACAATAAGGATCTTAAATATTTTCTCTACATAGATTGTTCAATTGTCATACATAATTTAGAAAATTCCAGAAGAGAAAGGAATTCTATTACACTTTACCCATGTTTTAGTTTTCTTTTTGATGTTCCAAGATTCTTTCTCTTAATATATTCTTTTTATTTAGAGAACTTCTTTTAACTATTATTTAGAGTAGGTACACTGCTGATAAATTTTCTTATTCTTTGAGAATGTTTTGATTTTCCTGAAGTCCTGAAGGATATTTTCAATTAATATAGAATTACGGGTTAACAGCTCCTCAGTGCGTGACAAATTGCATGCCATTTCCTTCCTACCTTTTTTTAGAAAATGTTTAACTCTTGTGGGTACACGGTAGTACCATTTCCTTTTGGTCTCCGTAGTTTCTGATAGAAAATTTACCGAGGGCCAGGTGCGGTGGCTCACGCCTGTAATCCCAGCACTTTGGGAGGCCGAGGCAGGCAGATCATGAGGTCAGGAGATCAAGACCATCCTGGCTAACAAAGTGAAATCCTGTCTTTACTAAAAATACAAAAAATTAGCCAAGCATGCTGGCGGGCGCCTGTATTCCCAGCTACCAAGGAGGCTGAGGCAGGAGAATGGCGTGAATCCGGGAGGCGGAGCTTGCAGTGAGCTGAGATCGCGCCACTGCAGTCCTGCCTGGGCGACAGAGCGAGACTCCGTCTGAAAAAAAAAAAAAAAGAAAATCTACCGCGTTGTCTCTACCCTGTAGATAATGTGCCATTTCTCACTAGAAGTTTCAATCTTGTTTCTTTCTTATTTATAATTTTTTACTTTAGTTTTCAAGGGTTAATTTTGATGATGAGTTTGGGTGTGGATTTCTTTGTATTTATCTTGTTTGTTATTTGCTCAGCTTCTTGAATTTACACATTTATGTTTATTTGTAAATTTGGAAAGCTTTCGGCCATTATTTTTTTGACCACTCTACCTGCGCCATGAATATTTGCTCTCCTATTATAATCACACGTATCTCTGAGGTGCTGTCTCTCTCTACTGTATTTTTCTGTTGTTGGGTTGGGTAATTTGTGTTGTCCTACATTCAAATTCACTGATATTTTCTTCCCTAGGGCGCTGGTGAGCCCGTACAGTGAGTTTTGTTTTTCTCTTCGTTTTGGCTAATGCTAAAGCATTTTGTTTTAGTTCTATAATTTCAATTTAGTTCCTATCTTCCATTTATTTGATAACTTTCTATATTTTTATTTAATTGTGTTTTATCATTGAAACATTTTTATAATAGCTGTTTCAAAATCCTGGTCAGATTATTCTAATATCTGTGTCATCATGGTTTTGCTGTCTAATAATTGTCTTTTTTCATTCAATCTGAGATCTTCTTGGTTCTTAGTATGATAAATAATATTTTATTGACATGTGGACATTTGGGGAATTATGGTTGAGACTTAGGATTTTGTTTAAATCTTGTCCGTCAGCGGGCCTCCTGTTATAGTACTCTGGCTGGTGAAAGGGGATCTCCCTCATTACAGTGAGGTGAAGTTGACATTCAGTGCTGCTGCTGGGTGAGGATGGAGGTTTATTCTCTCCACTTGGCCTCTGCTGATACCACCCTGGCTGGAAGGATGAGAGGCACATTATTGCTCCTCCTTATGCAGCCTCTACCAACACAGTGTGTGTGGAGCGGCCTGGTTAATTCTGGGTGACGGTGAAAGTCCAGACTCTTCACTAGGCTGGGATGAGTCTACTCTAGGGAGAGGGGAAGGATGTCTCATTGCTGGTGGGGGTGAGATTTCAGGTTCCTCAAGTGGTTCACATTTATCCCCAAATGTCTGTAGAATAGTGATCCCAATAAGATTGTGTTGATTTTAGATAAAAATAAAATATTGGTATGGGGGGTGAAAATTAAGTGTTTATTGTAAGAAAGCCAAGTGATTTATCAGAGTCTCACTATATACAGGACATTCAAAGCATGGGTCATACAGAGTCTATTCCCCTAAATTTACTATCCATGGTCCATCCTAATCTGTGTCAAATATGGGTTTCCTACTGTCCTCTACTCCTCCTCATTACTCACCCTGCACTCCAGCCAAATCAGTGGTTTATGGATATCCACCCACATCCAACATGTGCCCTCTCTTTCCTGACACTGCTTTCCTCTGCCTAGAAAATGCTCTCATCTCCTCGACTACTTTTAACACACTACAAACCTTGTTTGAATACCCCTTCACTCAAAGGTCTTGCTCAACCACAGAAAGCTTTCACTCCTCCAAAATCTGAAGTCATTATTAGCATAGTCTAGCAAGTCCCATGATGTATTGCAGGTGTTTTTGTTTGTTTGTTTGTATGTGTCCTGGTACCCAGATTATCTTGTAAAACCTTTGAGGAAATGTTGGGAGAGTATGTTGCTCAGAAAAAGCTTCTTTAATTACTGTTTGTTTTTTTTTGCCATTTGAATGATGGTGAGGAATTAAAGAAAACCAAATTAAGAGGCAATGGACCAAAAAAAAAAAAAAAAGAAAAGAAATGATCAGATAATTACTGAAAATTATTTCTAAAACTGTAGGCATTAGTGAAAAGAATGCAAAAAGAAAATTGTATAGGTACTTGGTAAACATAAAAATATCCCAAAGTTTATTTTTTATACAATTACAAAGAAGTATTCACTGTAAGACAGAGTTTTAGTTCACTTCATTATTTCTACTATTATTTACCAAACAGTAATGTCTGATCGAAATCTAATGAATCAAAATAAAGAAAATAATAATATTCTTTTATAATTATATTTTCGATGTTAATTTATGTCTCATCACTTATAAAAATGATTTCTTGCACCTTGACATATTGAGTAGTTTTGGTGGAGTTTCTTGTTTTCCATTTGTTCATTCAATTATTCACTTATATTATGTGTGGAAATGTCCCACAAGAGCTGCATATTCTTAAAATTGTTCAGAAGGTATTTGAATTTGAAATGTAACTGAGGACCTCAGAGACAAAATGTATCATGTTGGCTTTACATTTTTTTTTTTTTTTTTTTTTTGAAATGGAGTCTTGCTCTGCCACCCAGGCTGGAGTGCAGTGGCGTGATCTCGGCTCACTGCAAGCTCTGCCTCCCGAGTTCACGCCATTCTCCTGCCTCAGCCTCCCGAGTAGCTGGGACTACAAGGGCCCGCCACCACACCCAGCTAATTTCTTTTTGTATTTTTAGTAGAGACGGGGTTTCATCGTGTTAGCCAGGATGGTCTCAATCTCTTGACCTTGTGATCCGCCCGCCTCGGCCACCCAAAGTGCTGGGATTACAGGGGTGAGCCACAGAGAAAGTCCACACTCTCATTAATGCCCTAGGCTTTTTCTAGCTTTGTGCTTCATCATCCTAAATATCTGGTTTTGCCTGCCTGATTGCTTCTTGATCAGAAAAGCAATGCTCTGTCTCCAACCTCAGTCCTCATTCCAGGAAGAAAGAATATAAAAGTTACCCAAAAAAGAGGTGGCCATCTTTTGTAGAAAAGCAAACTTTCCCAGAAATTCGCAGCTGACTGACATTTGCATCTCCTCGGCCATAACTGTGTGGCCCACGCTGTAAAGAAAGGGTGATAAACGCGGCCGGGCGCGGTGGCTCACGCTTGTAATCCCAGCGCTTTGTGAGGCCGAGGCGGGCGGATCACGAGGTCAGGAGATCGAGACCACGGTGAAACCCCGTCTCTACTAAAAATACAAAAAAAAAAAAAAAATTTAGCCGGGCGTGGTGGCGGGCGCCTGTAGTCCCAGCTACCAGAGAGGCTGAGGCAGGAGAATGGAGTGAACCCAGGAGGCGGAGCTTGCAGTGAGCCGAGATCGCGCCACTGCACTCCAGCCTGGGCGACAGAGCGATACTCCGTCTCAAAAAAAAAAAAAAAAAAAGAAAGGGTGATAAATGTTCTGCTTTTACTCTCCTATCCCAGCACATTGCCACCCTGAGGAACATCAGTGCTGAGTCTGTGAAGAACGGGTAGGGAATTAGTACTGTCTGCCACACTGGGTTAGAGCTCTCTTCCTGTGAGCAGATAATTTACTTAGTCCTGAAAAAGTTAAGTTCACAGTGCCCTGGAGCACAGGTAAAAATGCTTCAAGAGGAGGAGCCATCCTGAAACACCTTGAGACTCAGCTGAATAACCCCAGGGCCCATGAGTGCTCCTGTTCTGCATGCCTCCTTTTGACAGGGCCCTCGGTGCTTGTTGACATCCACTTGTTCTCGGTCATCATCCTGATGTCTGCATTGCCTTTTCATGTTAACCAACAGAATAAAAGTCATAATTTCCATCTGTTGTTTGTTGCCATATTTCAAAAATATAGTATTTTTAATTTTTGTGTGTACACAGTAGGCATATCTATTTTTGGGGTACACGGAATATTTTGATACAGGCATACAATGTGTGATAACCACATCAGCATAAATGGGGTATCCATCACCTCAAGCATTTTTCCTTTAGTTCAGGAACCTTCTCTTTTATGTCAGAAGTGGCTAATATCCTCATTATTGATATACTGTGTACTTACTTATACATTACGAGTATAAAAGGACTGCCTTATAAGGAATTCCATTTTTTACCACCCATTCAACACTAAACAGTCCCCCTTCACTACCTACCATTACATGCAAACACATTTTCACTGTAGTGAATGCATTTTAAGATAACCACAGACGGGAGTGAGAAAGACAAAATCAGAAAATACAATCAACCTTTGCTCTGTTTGAACCATTTAAAGTTATGTGGTCGTAGTTGATAACTTATTTGCATTAAAAATGTATCCTTTTGTCAGCACTGTAGCTTTTGTTAATTTTTTTTTCTTAAGAAGAGAAAAAGTTTCTCAACTTAGTATAGCAAAACCCTTTTCTAAAGGGCCTATAAATAATTTTGAGTCCCTGGTGCTGCCTGGAAATGCAGCTCTTCTGAGCTGCAATGTCGGCTATTTCTCTGAAACTGGAGTAGTCATTCAAAAATAGTTTCACTCAATTTAACTGCCTATTGAACCCTGTAAATTACAGATATTAAGCCTTTGGTTTCACAACAAACTTAATGAACAGTTCTGACAATCTATAAGCAAGGCCACTGGAAATTCATGGGCCAGATGGAATCACAGATTACACCATTTTCCTACTGGCCTGCAATTTTCTGGCACCTGGATCTACATTCCAGGGATACATATTATGTCTGGTGCAATAGTCCCTGCCCCTAATAACTGAATTTGTGTTTTAGAAAGCTCAATCCTAGCAGAGAAAAGGCTTCAAAGTTTCAATCCTGATTCTTTGAAATATCAGGATGGAGCCCAACCTATTGATATTTAGAATGCAAGGTGCTATAAGGAGACCCTTTAAGAGGAAATTCATCTAGAATGGGGAGGGACAATGGGAACAGGCAGGGGAAGCAAGAGTAATGGAGTGAAGAAAGAAATCTGTAATATCAGGTGTGGGATAAGAAAGAAATTACATAAATTGGCAAAGGAAGAAAAGAAGACAGCTCGAAAGTCAGGACATTCCCCCGAGAATCTCTCAATTATTCGTGGGAAAATTAGCACTGGCGATGTATATTTTGCTATAAAGATTCCGCATATCTGCTCTAGAGTGATTTTAAGGGGAGTGAGCTTCATCACTGAGAGATTCCTTTTCACATCCTGAAAAATGGCCAAGTGTCAATGACATGATTGGGTGTGAGGGAATCAGACTGTGTGAATCAATTTCCTCATTCAGAACGTTCATAAACCGCAGCCCCTGTGCTCCAGCATGCTATAAATTTCCTGTTTTCAAAGAACATGTGTCACTCTTCCCCCCAGCTTTATATTTATCATGCTGTATTCTAATTGTTTATTTATTTACCAATTTGTTTTTCTCAGAGTAGGTAATGTGGTCATTGAGGAAGAGATTCATCTTATTTACCTCCGTGTCTCTTGTGTCAATAGGAGGCCTGAAAAATAGTCAAATTTTGGCTGACAAGATGCATGTTCCAATTTCCTGAGGCAAATTCAATGATTTAAATGTGGATTTGTATTTGAAGCGGAGAAGGGCATCCTAGGGAGAAGCCAAAACCTGACTTGAAACATTCAAACATATGAAAGGTGAAGAATAACGCCTGTATAGTCAGCAGCACTGAGCACTCTTCTTGAGGAACTCTGTGGATGTGATTTAATCTCGATGCTTCTCACTTGACCCACTGTGGATATCAAGAGAGACGGTTTCTCTGGCAGAAAGCAGGGACTCTGTCTCCTGGGTGCCCATGGGATAGAATGCCTTTGGTGGAAAGCAGAGGACATTTCAATGGCGTTATACCTTCCACACAGAACTTGTTATTAAAAAAAAAAAAGAAAACTATAGAATGGTATAATATCACGGGCTGAAAGGTCCCGAAGAATTGGCAGTACAACTTATTTTACAGTTGTGGAGGTGAAGCCCATCTGAGAGAAGGAAGTCACCTGCAGGAGGTGGCTGGGTCACTGCATGATTACTTTTATGCTGTGCAACGTAGGGTCCCTGTTCCCCCTGGAATACCAAAAATTGACGAATGCCTTACGAGGACATTTTTCATATTTTAAAAAACATCTGGGCAGGTGTAGTGGCTCACGCCTGTAATCCCAGCACTTTGGGAAGCTAAGGCGGGTGGATCATGAGGTCAAGAGTTGGAGACCAGCCTGGCCAACATGGTGAAACCCCGTCTCTACTACAAATACAAAAAAATTAGCCAGGTGTGGTGGCGTGCACCTGTAGTCTCAGCTACTTGGGAGGCTGAGGCAGAAGAATTGCCTGAACCCAGGAGGTGGAGGTTGCAGTGAGCCAAGATCACACCACTGCACTCCAGCCTGGGCCACAGAGTGAGAGTCCATCTTAAAAATAAATAAATAAAATAAAAACTAATGAAAATCAGATTTTTGTTATCCATTGAGTTGCCAAAATCGTAAAAATTAAGTTGTTTTACGGGTGAGGAGGAGATAATATTTCTTTACTTTTGGCTGAAATGATGGTAACAGTTTAGTCAAATTTGTTATTTGTTGATAGATTGCTAGGAAGACATGTGCCAATAACACCCAAACTATGACAAATGCTGTGCATTGTTTAGTAACCATACTTTGTTTTGGTTTTTAGGTGATATTTAAAATATTGTCGAAGTGCCTGAAAAAGTGTTTTTAGTGGGGGGAGACAGAGAGCTATATCTGAGAGAGGATTCTCACCAAATATTCCATCTTCTTCCCCGACACATCCTGAGCTGCTGAATGTTAGGCAGGGCCAAGTCACTATAGCTTTCCTATAAAATGTGAGCAAAACTAATGTGAATCATTTCTGGTCTGAGGTGGTAGAAAACTCTTATGCAATTTGCTCACTTTTCTCTACTACAAGGACAAATGCATTTACCAGACAGAGGAGGCTTGTCTTCATCTCCCTCAGCACCCCCGCCAACCCTTTTAGCACAAAGAGCACGAGGAAGAAATAAACTCATCTGCTACTTATTACAGAAAAATGAGGTCATTTGTTACTTCCGCATACAGTAAATTAGCCTGACTAGGTCAAGATCTAACATTTCTCTGATACCTACTTACCCTGTCAGGTGCTTTTGAATCACAGTTTCGCTTAATTCTTACAAAAGTCTATGATGGAGCTGAGATCTCTACTATATAGATTGTACAGCTGGGGGAAGAGCTGAGACTCAGTGAGCCTCTATCCATTTCTAAGGCCCCACATTTAATAACTAGCTGCACAATTGGACTGGAGTGCAATCCTTCTTGGTCCCACTGCCCATGCACTCCCCCCTGTACCATGTCGCCAGATGAACAGTTAAAATCTTGTGATAGTAGCAGAGTCCTCCTGAGTTCAAATCCACCTGCCCCATGATTGTTCGCACTCTGAACCAACTATATCTTTTGGTTGATGCAGGTTCCAAAGGAATCCGCGATGGTCATCACAACCACTGCCATCACAGTACATGCAATATTATTTTTATTTCCTAAAAATAACAAATGGCCGGGTGCAGTGGCTCACTCCTGTAATCCCAGCACTTTGGGAGGCTGAGGCGGGCAGATCACAAGGTCAGGAGATCGAGACCATCCTGGCTAACACAGTGAAACCCCATCTCTACTAAAAATACAAAAAATTAGCCGGGCGAGGTGGCAGGCGCCTGTAGTCCCAGCTACTCGGGAGGCTGAGGCAGGAGAATGTCATGAACCCGGGAGGCGGAGCTTGCAGTGAGCCCAGATCGCGCCACCCAGTCTGGGTGACAGAGCGAGACTCTGTCTCAAAGGAAACAAACAAACAAACAAAAACAAACAAACAAAAAGCAAATAGCAGATCGACTTTCTTAACCAACCTAAATTGTGTATCAAATATAGAAATCACAGTGCTAACTCTTACAAAGGAATTCTAAAGTTGTTTATTATGGCATCTCCAATGACATCCATCACATCAGGTGCAAAGAGTCACACTTACATACGTCTCACTGATTATCTAAAGGAATTTTTCTCCCCCTCCTCCATCTCCTGCTCAGTTGTGTATCTATTTCCTTTCCTTCAAGTAGGTCATGTATTGCCAGAAAGGTTAAATGTAAAAGTCAGCACTATCTGGCAGACACACATGTGGAGATGAAGATGTTCTATGCTGCTCTCAGACTGATTAAATAAAGGATGCCGAGGGAGTAGAATGAGGCTGGATGCACACTTTACTAAATGAAAGTAATGCATTAGAATGCAGCTTTAGGGTCTCATTTAAAAATATAATTCAGGCACCAGCAGAAGCCTTTAAAATATCGGCAGATGTCTTTATGCCACATTTCATGTAGAGGACAAAGTGGATTAAAAGACAAATGCAATCCGCAGAATGGTTCAGCTTCCCTTATAGTCCCTAGTGCTTTAATTTCTTTTACATGTATTTTACTTAAAGAGAATTTTTACACCTATTTTTTCATATGCTTTTGTAAAATTACTCAAAATCTACCTGAGATCATTTCAAACTATTAATTTCTGTATACGTTTTTCATTTGCACTTCCCTTCATCCAGCATGTATTTGGAACTCACTATTTGCAGACTGAAAAATGAAGACTGTTACCTTCAGGGGGGAGAAAATGGAAATATCTCAAGGAGGCTGATTGGAACTGACTTTCCTTTTTGAATATCACAGGCTTTGTCAAGGGGGTTACCCCGGTGGATCGTTTCTCATGTAAACACTTGCATTTTCCTTTTCACGTTATGAGGAGGTGATGAAGGACAAAAGAGCTATTGTTCTCTCACTTCTACTTTAATTTCCCCCAGTGGTGTTTTATCAGGTTCTGCATTTTGGAATCTGTTTTCCCTTTTCCTGATCCTCCTATTTTTTTGAGTCAGTAATGAGGAGTTCAAATGCCAAGCAAAGTGCTGATGCAAGCATTGTGCTATCTGTTTGGAGATGAACTTGGAAGATTGATCAATTAGGGAGGCTTTTGCGATACTCAAGTGGGGAAGTAGTTTCCAAAGATACCTATTTTGTAAGACTGAGATAAAAGAATTGCCAGCCTCTGTACCATAGAGTGTGATTCCAGCTGACCGAAGTGAAAAAGTCAGAAATGAGAATGCTGCTGACCTGAGAATTTAGGGGAATCACAACACCCCTTAGACCCATTATTTTTGACTCATGATGAGATTTTCTTTTTGAGAGGTTTACAGCTGGGGGCATCTTAAGGGATTTTGCCCCTAGACAAATCCAGCTGGGCATGGTGTTCATTAGAAATCTAAAACTGCTATTCACATATTTAGGAGCCAGATAAAGCTAAAAATTCATTTTGTAAATGTATTTCCTCTTAAGCTCTAGTGTCTTATGTATAAGAAATATCCTTAAAAGTGAATCAGCAAAGCGTCAAGAAAACCACTGAATCTAATTCTTAACAAAATTTTGGTTCTATATAGAAAAAGTATTTTTTAAATGGTGCGTTATTTAATTTAAAAGATACAAATAAGTTAAAAATTAGAGCCAGTCTCACCATACAACTAGCTGTAAACTTAGGGTGATCTGAAATATCGTCAGCCCTGTATTGTTTTCATTTTGAAGAGCCTCAGAAAAGAAAAGTGCTAGGACCACTGGAAGCCACGAAAGTAGAATCATACATCGTATCTCCTGGTCTCCAGATTCCTTCCCTCTACGATGTTCAGACTTCATTACTGCTTGAGTTTTGTTTTTGTTTTTAATACAATCCAGGTATTCCTTGAAGTTTACTTTGGTCACAATAAGAGTGGTCGTTTGCTCCTTTTGAGCACATTTGGATCTCACGCCCTTGATTTAGAGGTTATCTATACAAGTTTTAACACACATAAAATTTACACTTCGTTAAAGCAGAAAACATTTATTTATTTTGTATAGATTTTGCCATCTGCAGGGGAGCATGTAATAAATATTTGATGTTCCTCATATGGGCACATAAGAAATGCTTTGAAGATAAATTGGACTTGCCTTCTGAGATTTATTTAAAAATATATATCTGAGAATAAAGCTACTATGGAAGTGAGCAGACTTTTAATATTTCTTCTGGAAGCCTTAATTTGGAGACCACAACTTTTCATAAAGTTCTTGAATTTTTAGTGATCAATGCTTCTACTCTGACTTTTGTGACATGTTAAGTCAGGCAATAAAGCAATCTGTGTCTCATATACAGTTTCTTATTAATTTTTATGTAAATTAGGGACCTACTACTTTGTTTATTGGCTCCTACTGCAAGAAAGAGAGAATATGCCTTTTTAAAAAAGATAAATTTCAATAGATCCGTCTGTCAAAGATGCAAAATAAATCTTCGTTTTCAAACTTCTGCTGCTGAGAGGGAGAAAATACCTCTTTTTTTAAAATGTGTTTTCATATTTGCATGGGAAAAACGAAACTTCAAGAATTAATGCAAGAAAAACAAGTATATAAAATGTGAAAAACAGAGACCTTTCGGTGGAACATGTTTGGGGTGGCGTTATGCACAGGACGGAGCAGGGGTCTGCTTGTAGAAGCCCTAAGCAAGCCTGACATTAATGAGCCACAGGATGTCAGAATAAGAGAAGGGTGAATTCATTCTTACAGATAGGCTAGAAGCCAAAAAAAATTTGTAAGTTGTGGAGACTTTCCAATGTTTCAGGACCCCCAAAATTTCTTTTACTTCTGTTTTCTTTTACTCTTCTACATTAAAGTTGAAAATAGATAAAACAACTGTTATGGGTTGAATTGCATCCCCTCCAAATGCATAAGCTGAAGTCCTAAGCCTCAAAGCCTCCGACTGTAACCAGAACAGGATCATTGCAGATGTAATTAGTTAAGATGAGGTCATACTGGAGTAGGGTGGGCCCCTAGTCCAATATAATCGGTGTCCTTAGGAAAAAAGAAAAGAAAAGCTCTGCACAAGACACGCACACGTGCACGTGCACACGCGCGTGAATGCACACACACACACACAGGGAGGATGGCATGTGAAAATGAAGGCTGAGATCAGGTTGAGGCTTCTACAAGCCAAGGAACACAAAGGATTGCCAGGAAAGCACCAGGAGCTCAGAAGAGGCTTGGGACAGATTCTTCCTCACTGCCTTCAGAAGGAACCAACCCTGCCAACATCTTGATTTCGGACTTCTGGTCTGCAGAACTGTGAGACAATAAATATGTGTTGTTTCTAAGCCACCTGTTGGAGGTACTTTTTTACAGCAGCCTTGAAAACTAATACTACTCCTAAAAATTTTCATCTTTTTGAATTTTTACTCTATGGCATAATTTTTTTAAAAAACTAACAAAAACAGGACTGGAAGAAGTCATGGGAAGGTTGAGGTGTCTTGCTTAGCTGCATCTCACAGGACAAGGGAAAACAGAATAACAGATGCGGATGGTGTGTAGGGCTTTTCAGCATTTCAAAGCATTGCACAAACGATAACTACCACACAGCTTCAACAGGGCTCCCTTTCTCCAGCTTTAGGGCCAGGCAGATGAAGAACGGGAAGCAAAATGGCTCCAAACCACAGAAAGAGAAGTATGGATTAAAGTAGGCTACAGTTTCTTTGTAATGTTTCTACTTTTACTTCTTCCATTTGTGCCTGGAGGATGCAGGCCTCCTTCACCCAGAAGGTGAGGTTTCTTCTAGTGTTCTACGTGTTTCATCTGCACAGCAAACACAATGTTGAATCACAACCCTTCTTGCTTCGGTTGGAGAATCTTCTCCGTTCTTATGGAGTCCTGCCTATTCTACATCTAAGAATTCTCACCTATTGCACACTCTTTTAATCTCTTTCTCTTTTTATGGGAAAGCTTTTCTTAACTTGCATTTCATAGCATTGTCCTTGACATGTGAAGAAAAATTTTGGGAGTTTAGAACCACTCTTTTACCCGGTTTTTTGGAACAAAGCCTACCTTTCAATGAATTCTTTTGTATTAGGTTATCTCTGCTCCTCTCCTAAATTAGTGAATGCCATTTATTCCATGAGTGGTGAAACTCAGGCTAGAAATATCTATATGAATTAAAAAATGCACCAGAAAAAAGTTAAACAACATTATCCCCATTGCATCGTGTTTTCTTTTGCAGAGGAAAGTGAAAGGAGTGGACACAGTATCGCCCTGGGAACCCTAAGCCTGGAAACACTGCAAAGCTCAGGACAATTATAAACATGTGTGATCATTCTTGGGGATTATTTGTTTGAATTAGGTATTCTCTTATCAAACTGATGAGCCCAATGTGTGTATAATCTCCCCACAGAGACTGGGTCTCCCTGGAGGAAGGCACAGAGTTGCACAACCCATGAAGGGACCCTTAAAGCAATCGGGAGCTCCACCTGAGCCCAGCTATGGTGGGCTGACCTGCGACCTACCTCAGAGCCCAGAATGAAGGAGCCAAAAGCTGGCCAGCATTGAAACAGACACTGTGCCCTGCCTCTGGAGTCACGCAGGACTGCTTCCCTCATCCCTCCTTCCTGAGGGAACCATGATAGAAGAAAGCCCAGATGAGGAAACTCTCAGGACTGAATTTGCATTTTAGACTTGACCTCTGGGCAAAAGGACTCATGGGTTTCGAGAAAGTGTAAGAGATGATCATATAGGTTCTCCGTGCTTGGCACCTGTGTCTAGGAGTATTTGAAAGAAATGTTTAAAGGCCACTGGTTACTGCTTAGTTTTTGTTAGAGCAAGCTTTGAAAGCCATGTGTTGAAGCCTGGAATATCATTAAAAATACGTTACAATAAAATGCAATTCTACTTGTTTCTGGGTCTTGAACTTTCCACATTCAGTATGGAAATAGACATATAGAAAGCCCTTCTTCTATTATTTCTGGCATATAATTCCAGCATAAAAGAGTTAATATCAACTTGTTATCCTCTCACAAATAAACAGAGAGATTGAGTGCAGTTCCAGGAAATGATTCTTCTATAGAATGGCCTTGGTTTGTTGTTGTTGTTTTGTTTTGTTTTATTTTTCAGATTGATTCCAAGTGTTGGAAGCCCAAAAAATTACTATAGGTAGGTAAGAAAAAGAAAACACACCCGTTCTTTTTCCTTTGGCTTATAAATATTGAAGTTGTTTTTCTTTATTTTTATTCCGTATTTATACATGTTCTGACTTGATTATATCTGCCTTATTTTCACAAAAGCAGCTTACAATTAAAGAACAAGTAGGATTAAAATCCATAGAGGCTGAGAAAGAGAAAGAGAAAGCAAAAGAAGAAAAGAGCAAGGAGAGAAAAAGATGATACAGAAATAAAGTACTGAGCTTCCTACCAACCATGACACATGCTATGTCATTCTATGAATGCTGTGAATGACACAGCATAAATGACACAGCATTCACTATTTAATAATAGAATTCATTCAATTTCATAGGAGAGCAAAATCATTTCCAGCCTCAAACTTCTGAGAAAAATACATCATGTAAAACCTTTATGTATGTGACATTTGGAATATGATAGAACAAGTCTTCACTAATCATTCTTTACAAATGCAGAGAAATTTTGTGGACTTGTTTTTTATTACACTGGCTTCCAGGGTAAGCCAGCAGACAGTTTCAGTTCATAGTAATTCTTTAAGAAAATCCTGGTGCTGGGGCTGATGGCTGTAGAGACAGCGAATGATAGTGGTCCCAGGTATGTAGCTTTTTAAAAATTCGACTTAATTTATGGGAAAAACAAAACAAAACAAAAACAACAACAACAGCAAAAGCCTCTAAGGCCGGGTGCAGTGGCTCACGCCTGTAATCCCAACATTTTGGGAGGCTGAGGGGGCCGATCACTTGAGGTCAGGAGTTCAAGACCAGCCTGGCCAACATGGTGAAACCCTGTCTCCACTAAAAGTACAAAAATTAGCCAGGTGTAGTGGCGTGCACCTGTAATCCCAACTACTCAGGAGGCTGAGGCAGGAGAGACACTTGAACCCAGGAGGCAGAGGTTGCAGTGAGCTGAGTTTGTGTAACTGCACTCCAGCCTGGGTGACAGAGCTAGATTCCATCTCAAAAAATAAAAAAATAATAAAAAATAATAAAAATTTTAAAAAACATAGAAAATACAGTAAATAGTTAACAGAATTCTTAGCTCATTTCTTTCAGATCCCAGTTGTCTCAGATGGCTTTGTGGTAAGACCCCCCAGCAGGCCACTCAAATGACTGTCATCTGTGAGGACCAGAAGGGCAGACATTTTGTGTTACTGACTGAAGAAAGATCAGTACGCTCTACCAAGGTCAGAGAAAAGCATTCCTTCTTTTTGTGAAAAATGAAAGATTCTGACAGGAAGTCTTCCTTGATGAAAGATTTCCTCAGATTTGTGGTGAGAAGGAGGAGGGGCGTCTACAGACCGGGGCGGCATCTCCCGCCCCACATTAGAGCATCTGAATTAAAGGAGAGTGTGAAAATGAGCACATGCCAACCCCAGAAGTAAAAGAAGTAGAGAAAAATACACCAAAAGAAAGTACGTAAGAATTAATAAAGACTGAAACTGAGATTATTCCACTAGAAAACATAGCAAACCGAAAAGCCAATGCAACAATGCAACAATGCAACAAAAGCCAATGCAACAAAAATAAAGTAGACATTATTTTTTAATGAAAAGTCTAATAAAAACAAAGAAAATATAAGCACTGGGTAAAACTATTTATCAAAAACCAGGAGCAAATATTATATTAAAAGAATAATTACTTAATGCTTTACTAAAATCAAGAGAAAAATACAAGGATATCAATTATTTAAAATGGTTTTATAGGGAATATGTGATATAATTTAAAAAAATAAAATTAATGGTATATCTAAAATAAATATATTATCCTTAATTGCAGATATTGCTATATATTTAGAAAATAAAAGAGCTTCAATTAAAATAGTTAGAACTGATAGATAATTTTCATATGTAGCAGGATATAGGAGATTTGTAGTAACATCTATCAATTGTCAGAGAATGAAATGAAACAATAACTAATGGAATTCATCCATATAGTGACATAAATACAAAGTCCATAATATTAAATGCAAAAATAAATATGTAAGTCTCATGTGCAATAAACCATATTTTATGGAAAAATATTAAGAATACAATTAAGAATCACAAGCCCTGTTCCGAGTTAGATGTCAATTCTCCAAAATAAATAATTAAACCCAGTAATATTTCTGTCATACACTTAAGAGGGGCATATTTGGGAACTGGACAAATTGAATATAAAGTTTATATAAAAGAATAAATGTGTGAGGATTGCCAAGAACAATGTGAAATCTTTGCATAATTGAGGTGGTTTTGTCTTATCAGATATTAAAACATTCTAAGAAGTTACCATTATAACAAAATATGGCTATCCCAGAAGAACAAAACATAAGAATGACAAATATATCCAAGAATGCATGAAATTTCATCCATAGTGCATTTGGTATTGCAAATATGTAAGAAAAAAACTGGGTTTCTCCCAAATTATGTTGAGAAAATCGAGCAAACATTTGGAGAAAAAATAAGTTTGATCACTACTTTACAGCATACATAAATTACAAAAAGTAAAATGTCCCAAAACTGCAAGCTTATTCAAAGTAATATGAGATTATTTTGAAGCATTTGTGGAGGAAGTCTTCCTAAGTACAATAGGAAAGCTTAAAGCTACTGAACAAATAATGACCGATTTAATATTTAAACATTCAAACGTCTATAAATCAAACATCACGGAAACTTAGTCAAAGAATAATCTACAGAGAAAGTATGTGTAACATATGTGATGAAGTTTTAGTATCGCTAAAATATGTAAGTTCTTAAAATTTGTTTTAAAGACACAAACATAATTAGAAAAATATTGAGAAGATATGAAAAGTTGACTGATGAAAAAAAGTCAAAAGGTCAATAAGTGGGAAAAGCAAGTTATATAATAGATTCAAGGCCATTATTTGCCCATAAATTGATAAATGGAAAAAATGATTGACAACATTTAATGGGAGCATAAGAAATTCACATACATTGTAGATAGGAGTGTAAATATCCTCATATTCTCACTTCTCTCTTTCTCCAGCTTAGATTGATACACCTTCAGATGCCCTAAGCTTTCATCATAATGCACCTACAAAAGGCCTAATCCAAACCCTTGTGAAATTCAAATCTCTGCCTTCTCTGTGGCTGCCCCTGAGTAGCTGGATTTTACTGATGACACACATGTGCACACACATAGACACACTCAGGCACATGTACACTCATGCACACATGCAACCACAGACAGACAATTTGATGAATTCAGTTCTTGTTCTCTCTTCTCTGCCATCCTATTATTCTGACACACTGACTTCAGCACCCTTCTAAGACTTTCCTTTTACCTGTGAAATTAACATGATCCAACTACATATAAATATGTTGGATCACCTTACCCATAAAGACACATATAGACTGAAAGTCGAGGGATGGGAGAAGATATTCCATGTATATAGAAACCAAAAGTGAGCAGGAGTAGCTATTTATAGATCAGATAAAACAGACTTTATATCATAAACAGTGAAAAAAAAAGAAAACAAAGAAGGTTATTATGTAATGATAAAGGGATTATTTAGCAAGAGGATATAACAATCCTAAATATATATGCACCCAAATGAGAGCACCCTAATTCACAAAACAAATATTAGTATGCCTAAATAAAGAGATAGACAGCAATACAATAATATTGGGATATTTCAACATCCCACTCACAGCACTAGACATATCAGCAAAACAGAGAATTAACAAAGAAATATTGGATTTACATTGGACTTTAGAACAAATAGACTTAACAAACATTTACAGAACATTCTACAGAATAATTACAGAATATTCATGCTTTTCATCAGCACATGGAACATTCTCAAAGACAGACCACATGTTACAGCACAAAGCAACTCTTAACAGATTCGAAAAAATCAAAATCATGTCACATATCTTCTCAGAACTCAGTGGAGCAATGCTAGAAATCAATACCAAGAGTAACTTTGGAAACTCTACAAATATATGGAAATTCAACATCATGGTCCTGAATGATCAGTAGGTAAATGAAGAAATTAAAACAGAAATTACAAAAAATTTGAAGTGACTGAAAATGAAAGCACAACATACCAAAACCTGTGGGATAAATTAAAAGCAGCACTAAGAGGGAAGTTTACAGCATTAAGTACCTACATCAAAAAAAAGTAGAAGGATCACAAATTAGCAACCGAACATCATACCTCAAGGAACTAGAAAAACAAGAACAAACCAAAACCAAAGTTAGCAGAAGAAAAGAAATAACAAAGATCAGAGCAGAACTAAATGAAATAAAGACAAAGAAACCCAAGGAATGAACAAAACAAAAAATCAATTATTCCAAAAGATAAACAAAATTGATAAACCACTAGCTATATTAATTGAAAAAAGAAGAGAAAAATGCAATAAACAGAATCAGAAATAAAAAAGAAGACATTGCAAATGATAACATAGAAAGAGAAAAAATTATCAGAAGCCACGTACAGTGGCTCATGCCTGTAATCCCAGCACTTTGGGAGGCCAAGGCGGGCAAATAGCTAGAGCTCAGGAGTTCAAGACCAGCCTGCGCAACATGGCTAAAACCCATCTCCACGAAAACTACAAAAAGAAAAAAAATTAGCTGTGTGGTGATATGTGTAGCCCCAACTACTTGGGAGAATGAGGTGGGAGGACTGTTTGAGTGCCGGAGGTGGAGGTTGCAGTGAGCCAAGATCATGCCACTGCACTCCGGCCTGGGTGACAAAGTGAGACCCTGTCTCAAAAGAAAAAATTAGATTATTCTACTTCCTGTGTCCATGAGTTCTTATTGTTCAGTTCCCACCTATGAGTGAGAATGTGTGGTGTTTGGTTTTTTGTCCTTGCGATAGTTTACTGAGAATGTTTTCCAGTTTCATCCATGTCCCTACAAAGGACATGAACTCATCATTTTTTATGGCTGCATAGTATTCCATGGTGTATATGTGCCACATTTTCTTAATCCAGTCTATTGTTGTTGGACATTTGGGTTGGTTCCAAGTCTTTGCTATTGTGAATAGTGCCGCAACAAACATATGTGTGCATGTATCTTTATAGCAGCATGATTTATAGTCCTTTGGGTATATACCCAGTAATGGGATGGCTGGGTCAAATGGTATTTCTAGTTCTAGATCCCTGAGGAATCACCACACTGACTTCCACAATGGTTGAACTAGTTTACAGTCCCACCAACAGTGTAAAACTGTTCCTATTTCTCCACATCCTCTCCAGCACCTGTTGTTTCCTGATTTTTTAATGATGGCCATTCTAACTGGTGTGAAATGGTATCTCATTGTGGTTTTGATCTGCATTTCTCTGATGGCCAGTGATGATGAGCATTTTTTCATGTGTTTTTTGGCTGCATAAATGTCTTCTTTTGAGAAGTGTCTGTTCACGTCCTTTGCCCACTTTTTGATGGGGTTGTTTGTTTTTTCTTGTAAATTTGTTTGAGTTCATTGTAGATTCTGGATATTAGCCCTTTGTCAGATGAGTATGTTGCAAAAATTTTCTCCCATTCTGTAGGTTGCCTGTTCACTCTGATGGTAGTTTCTTTTGCTGTGCAGAAGCTCTTTAGTTTAATTAGATCCCATTTGTCAATTTTGGCTTTTGTTGCCATTGCTTTTGGTGTTTTAGACATGAAGTCCTTGCCCATGCCTATGTCCTGAATGGTATTGCCTAGGTTTTCTTCTAGGGTTTTTATGGTTTTAGGTCTAACATGTAAGTCTTTAATCCATCTTGAATTAATTTTTGTATAAGGTGTAAGGAAGGGATCCAGTTTCAGCTTTCGACATATGGCTAGCCAGTTTTCCCAGCACCATTTATTAAATAGGGAATCCTTTCCCCATTGCTTGTTTTTGTCAGGTTTGTCAAAGATCAGATAGTTGTAGATATGCAGCATTATTTCTGAGGGCTCTGTTCTGTTCCATTGATCTATGTTTCTGTTGTGGTACCAGCACCATGCTGTTTTGGTTACTGTAGCCTTGTAGTATAGTTTGAAGTCAGGTAGTGTGATGCCTCCAGCTTTGTTCTTTTGGCTTAGGATTGACTTGGCGATGTGGGCTCTTTTTTGGTTCCATATGAACTTTAAAGTAGTTTTTTCCAATTCTGTGAAGGAACATCACACTCTGGGGACTGTTGTGGGTTGGGGGGGAGGGGAGAGGGACAGCATTAGGAGATATACCTAATGCTAAATGACGAGTTAATGGGTGCAGCAAACCAACACGGCACATGTATACATATGTAACAAACCTGCACATTGTGCACATGTACCCTAAAACCTAAAGTAGAATTAAAAAAAATAAAAAAATAAAAATAAAAATAAAACAAACAAAAAGAAATAAGAGAAATTTCCAATTTTCCAACTTCTCTCAGTACAGAAAGATCATTACCGCATGATCTTACTTATATGTAGAATCTTAAAATATCAAACTCATAGTAGCAGAGAGTAGAATGATGGTTACCAGGAGCTACGGGGAGAAGGGTAAGAAATAAGGAAATGTTGGTTAAGACATACAAAGTTTCTTTTAGACAGGAGGTGTACATTCCTGAGATCTATTGTATAGCGTAGTGACTATAACTAATAATAATGTAAATTATTATCATTATTGATTATAGCAATATAAATTATTTTGTTGTTGTAATAATAAAAATTGCTAAGTCCATAGATTTTCAATGTTTTCAACACAAAGATAAGTATGTAAGGTAATGGACATGTTAATTAGCTTGATTTAATCATGCCACAATATATAACATATATCAAAATATCATATTGTACACATAAATTTGTCATTTTTAAATTATAAATAAATATTTTTAAAAACAACAAAAAAATAGATTATTATAAATAACTATACAGTAAAAAACTAGAAAATTTAGAGGAAATGGATAAATTCCTGTAAACATACAATTTCCTGATATTGAACCAGGAAGAAATACAACTCTTGAGAAGACCAATAATGAGTGATGAAATTGAATCAGTAATAGAAAATTTCCTCCCTTCTCCCCAAAATAAAAGCCCAGGTCCAGGTGGATTCACAGTCAAGTTCTACCAAACACACAATGAAGAATGAATACCAATCCTCCTAAAACTATTTTTAAAAATTGAAGATGAGGGAATTCACCCCAACTCATTCCATGAGGTCAGAATCACCCTGACACTAAAATCAGACAAGGACACAACACGACAAAGAAAACTATGGAACAATATCTCTGATGAACATAGACACAAAAAATCTTCAGTAAAATGCTAGCAAATCAAATCCAACATCACACCAAAAAGATTAGAATTCACCATGATCAGATGGGATTCATCCCATAGATGCAAGAATGTTTCAACATATGCAAATCAATAAAGTGATATATCACATAAACAGAATTAAGGATAAAAACTATATGATTATCTCAATAGAAACAGAAAAAGCTTTTGATCAAATTCGTGATAAAAATTCTCAACAAACTGGCATGAAGCATTCCCTCAAAGAACTGGAACAAAGCAAGAATGCCCACTTTCACTACTCTTATTCAAAATAGTCCTGGAAGTCCCTTCCAGAACACTCAAGCAAGAGAATAAAATAAGAGACAACAAAATTGGAAAAGAGGAAATCAAATTATCCCTGTTCACTTATGATAATCTTAAAGACTTCACCAAAAACAGTCTTAGTTTTGAAAAAAATGAATTCAGTAAAGTTTCAGATACAAAATCAATGTACAGAAATTGATACATTTCTATACACCAATAATGGTCTAGCAGAGGACCAAATCAAAAAGGCAATCCCATTTACAATAACTACAAAAATAAAATACTTAGGAATATATTTAACCAAGGATGCCAAATATCTTTATAAGGAGAACTATAAAATTGTAATGAAAGTAATCACAGATGACATAAATGGGAAAACATCCCATGCTCATGGATTAGAAGAATAATACTGTTAAAATGGCCATACTGCCCAAAGCAGTCTATAGATTGAATGCAATCCCTATCAAACTACCAATGTCACTTTCCACAGAATTAAAAAATAAATTGAAAAAGTCATATGGAACCAAAAAAAGCCTGAATAGACAAAGCAATTCTAAACAAAAGAACAAAGCTGGAGGCATCAGATTACTTGACTTCAAATTATACTACAAAGCTTTTGTAACTGAAACAGCATGGTACTGGTATAAAAATAGACACGTAGTTCAATGGGACACCCTAACTCATTCTACGAGGCCAGCATCACCCTGATACCAAAACTAGACAAGGTTATAACAGAAAAAGAAAGCTACAGAACAATATCTCTGATGAAAACAGATGCAAAAATCAACAAAATATTAGGAAACCAAGAATAGAGAACACAGAAATAAAGCGCTGGGAATACAGGTGTGAGCCACTGCTCTCAGCTTCACTTTGGCATTTTCTTGAAGAATCTAAACCTGGAAACACCGTGTGACCCGCAGTTGTACTTTTGAACACTTATCCTAGAGAAATGAAAATGTATATTTAATGAAATCTTGTACATCAATTTCCATGACAGCTTTATTCACAACAACCACAACTGGAAACATCCAAAATGTCCTTCAGTGAATGAAGGATTAAGCAAACTGTGGTATATTTATGTCGTAGAATACTACTCAGCAATAAAGAATGAACTATTGCTACATACAACAACCAGACTCAATCTCTACAAAATTTTCCTGAGTGAAAAAAAGCTCTCAAAGATTACATCACTTATGATTCAATTTAGATAATATTCTCAAAATAAAATAATTATAGAAATAAGAAACAGATTAGTATATGCCAAGGGTTAGGAATAGGGGGATATGAATATGTTTATAAAAGGGCAACGTGGAATTTGGGGAGGAGGGAGCAGTTCTGTACCTTGACTTTAGTGATAAATTCATGTACTCCAAATGTAATGAAATTAATTTATAGAGCTAAATAAACACACAGTAATGAATACAAGCAAAACAGAAAATCTGAATAGGATTACTGAATTACATCAATGTCACTTCCTGGTTTTGATAATGTACTATAAGTGCAGGATGTTATCATTTAGGGAAACTTGGTAAAGGGTGCATAGATCTCCTCGTATTACTTCTTACAACTGCTTGAAAACCCACAATTATCTCAAAATAAATGTTTAATTAAAAATTATGTTAGATAATATTAATTATTTAAATAGGAAAAAATCAGTGATATTTCATCCAAACACTGATCAAAAGAAAGCTTGCATAGCTATATTAATGCTAGAGAAGTATTAGAATTCAGAGGAAGGCATTTTAGAGAAAAGGAAAGATGTCATATAGTAATAAATTAGTCAATTCTCCAAGAGACCATAATAACACTAAATGTATCTATAACAAGCGAGCTTCAAAATTCATTAAGCAAAGTTATGGGGAAAACATGTATATATGAATACTAGGTTTATAACAGACCTATAAAACACTTTTGAACAATCCAACTTAATTGACATTTATAAAATACTCTATCCAAAACAGCCCTATATACATTCTTTTCAAATACACATGGGCACTCAACAAGATAGAAGATATTCTAGGCCATAAAGTAAACCTAAAAGCATTTTAAAAATTAAAATTTTACAAAATATACTTTTAGAACACAACAAAGTTGAGCTACAAATCAATAACAGAAAAATACAGAATCCACAAAATGAAATTAAATAATAAAATTCTAAATCATCCAGGGGTCAAAAAAAATCACATAAGAAATTTTAAAAATTTGATCGTAATGAAAATAAAAATGCAATATATTGAAATTAGAATGTCAATGCTGAAACAAAAGCACTGTTTAAAGGGAAATTTATAGCATCATATACTTACAATTGAAAACAATGACTTTGTGTTAATAATCTAAACTTGTACCTTAAGAAACTAAAAATGTTAGAGCAAATTAAACAGTAAAGCAGTAAGAGGAACAACATAATAAAAGCAGCCATTAATGAAATTTTACATAAAGAAAATCAATGAACCAAAATGTTCAGGTGTTTCAAAATTATAAATAAAATTGATGATTTTCTAACCAAACTTCTAATAGAAAAAAAAAGATGCAACTTACAACTATTTGGAATTTAGAGAGGGGACATGACCTGCAGATCCTAATAAATATTAAAATAATCAGATATAATTGCTTATTATTTCAATTTAAATAAAATGGAAAAATTCCTTAAAAAATAAAAGCTACCAAACCTCACTCAAGAAAAAATAGAAAATTGAATAATCTAATATCTATCAAAGGAATTGCATATTACTTAAAACCTCCCCTTGAAACCCAAAAATAAAAAAATTCTCCAACACAGAAAAATCCAAGTGGAGATACCTCCCCTGGCAATTTCTACCAAAGACTTAAAGAAGAAATATAAATTATACTCAAATTTGTATATAAAAGTAGAAGAGGAACACTTCTCAATACAACTTATTATACAACATAACCTTGATATCAAAGTAAGAAAAGACATTAAGAAAAAACTAACTAAAGATCAATAGTACTCAAACCCACAGGCACAGAAATATTTCAACAAAACATTAGCAATTCAAATCCAACCTTATAGAGAGAATATCGGGCAGGCTCACTTTAGGAATGCAAGGCTGGAACAACAGCAGAAAAACCAGTCGGTATAGTTCATCATATGAAAGACTAAATAAGGCAAAATACAGATTCATCTCAATAGATGTAGAAAAACATGTTGGCAAAACTCAGTATCAATTCATAGTAAAAGCCTCAACAGACTAGGTATAAAAGGACACATCTTTAACCTGATAAACGGCATCTATAAGAAGCTACAGCTAATATTACAATTAGTGGTGATGTATTGAATGATTTTTCTTTCTGCTCTGAACTCTTCCATTTAATATCACAGCAGAGGTCTTACACAAGGCAAAAAGTAAAGGAAAATAAGCATATGTCTTGGAGATAAAATCATAAAATAACCTCTGTTTGTATATTACATGATTGTCTATGTAGCAAATGTCAAAAAATGTGCCAAATGGTTCCTGGTACTAATTAGTAACTTTGGCAATGTCAAATGATACAAGGGTAATACACAAAAGGCATTTGTATTTCTAAATATTGAATCCTACTAAACTTTAACTACAATATAGTAGTGAAGACCGTATGGCAATGGAGAAAGGATAGACATGTAGACAAATGGGACAGAATGTAGCCACATAGTTAATTGAGTTTTGAGAAATATGCAAAGGTAATTTAATGGAATAAAAACAGTCTTTTCAACAAATGTTGCCAGAATAATTTCATATCCATGTGAAATTGAATGAACCTCAATATATACCTTGCACCCTATAAAAATTAATTAAATGCATAATAGGCCTACATGTAAACTATAGAGAACTCTGAAAGAAATAATAGGAGAAAAATATTTGTGACTTTGAGTAAGGTATGAATATTTTAGATACAACATCAAAATCAAAATCTATAAAAAGAAAGACTGATTATTTCAATGTGACCAAAATTAAGAATATCTGCTCTTCACAGGACACTGTAAAGAGAATAAAATGGCAAGCCCCTCACTGTAAGAAAATACTCACAAATATCATAACTGACGAAGCACTGATATATATATATAGGTATCAAGTCTCAAAAATAGTAACATAACCCAGTTTATAAATGGACAAAAGCTTTGAACAGACATTTCACCAACAAAGATAGATAGATGGAAATTAGCAAATAAAAATCTGCTCAATATCTTTAGTTATTAAGGAACTGCAAATTAAACCACAATGACACAGCAGTATATACCTATTAGAATACTATATACTATACCCATATAGAATACTATATACCTATTAGAATACATAAGAAGTACAACTACAAAAAAATGAATAAACAAACAAAACCTAACAGTAAGAGGTTAGCAAGGATGAAGACCAACAGAAACCATCACACAATGCTGCTGGGAATTCGAAATGGTGTACCCACTTTGGAAAACAGTTTACAATTTCTTCTAAAGTTGAATAGACACTTACCATACAACCCAGCAATTTCACTCTTCGATAGCTACACAAGGGATGAAAACCTACATTTACACAAAAACCTGTATAGAGTGTTTATATAGGCTTTACTCATATCCATAAAAAACTGGAAACAACCTAAATTCCCTCAAGTAGGAAGTGGATAAACAAAGTGCAATACACCTATGCATTTGAAATATGTATGGTTTGGCTGTGTCCCCAGCCAAATCTCACTCTGAATTGTAATAATCCCCACGTGTCAAGGGCAGAACCAGGTAGAGATAACTGAATCATGGGGGTGGTTTTCCCCAGACTGTTCTCTTGGTAGTGAGCAAGTCTCATGAGATCCTAAGGCTTCTATAAATGGGAGTTTCCCTGCACAAGCCCTCTTACCTGCCACTATGTAAGACGTGACTTTGCTCCTCATTTGCCTTCCACCATGATTGTGAGGCCTCCTCAGCCATGTGGAACTGAGTCAATTAAATCTCTTTCCTTTGTAAATTACCCAGTCTCAAGTACGTCTTTATTAGCAGCATGGGAACAGATTAATACAAAATACTGTTCAATAATGAAAAGAAACAAACTATTAATACACACAACATGGGTGAATCTCAAATGCATTATGCTAATTGTAAAAAGCCAGATCTGAAAGGTTACTTGTGTATCATTCCATTTATATGACATTCTCGTAAAAGCAAAACTAGAGAGACAGAAAACACATCAATGGTCAAGGGAATGGAGGCGAATTGATAACAGAAGGAGTCAGTGTTAATTTTGGGGGGTGATGAAGTTATTTTTTATCTTGATTGTAACAGTAGTTATAAAACTTTATGTGCTTGTCAAAATTCACAGAACTGTAAAAGGATGAATTTTACTGTATATAAATTATATCATAATTTCAAAAATAAAAAAGAAGCATGAGTGATTAAATAAGCTAAAATGATAAAATCCAAAATAAAAATGTTTCTAGTTAAAATCAGTTGACAGAAATGAGAAAGAAAGAGAGACAGAGAGGGAGAGAACGAAAGAAAGGGAGGAAGGGAGGGAGGGAGGAAGAAAAAAGAAGGAAGGAAGGAAGGAAGGAAAGAAGGAAGGAAAGATGGGAGGGAGGGAGGGAAGGGAGAGAGGGAGGGAAGGAAGGAGAAAGGAAGGAAGGGAGGGAGGATGGGACGGAGGGAGGGAGGATGGGAGGGAGGGAGGGAAGTAAAGAGAAAGGAAGGAAGGTAGGATGGGAGGGAGGGAAGGAAAAAGAAAAGAAGGAAGGAAGGAAAGAAGGAAGGAAGGAAAAGGAAAGGAAAGAAAAGAGAAAAAGAAAAGAAGGAAGAAAAGAAAAGAAAAGAAAAGAAAAAAAGAAAAGAAAAGAAAAGAAAAAATTGCCTTGGTCCAAAACTTGGCCAGACCGCTAGACTATGTAAGAACCATTCCTCTATGAAGCCTCAGGGACTTGGTGTTGTTTTAAATCTCTAATGTCTATGGTATAACTGATGTATTTACTGTGTGATGTACACTTACCTTTGTAAACATGCTTTCCAACCAGTGAGATCATGTTTTGTTCAGCTGCTGCTTGGCCTGGGACCACCCTTCATGTGCTCTGACCTGGTAACAGTAGTATATACTGGGCACCACATGGTTACTTACCTTAGTCGGCCTGATAGCCCTCCGGTGAGGTGTGCCACAGCAATTTAATTTAGTCCAGGTCAGCCTGTTAATCTGGGCAAAGGTAGTATGGGGTGAGATTTGGGCCGATATTCCCCCACATGTTACAGCCCATATCAGGAGGATCTACATAAACCAAATTAAGTGCCAGGCGAATATTAACGGCAAACATCTGGCCAGAGTGTACCTTTGGTGGCTGCAAAATCACAACCCAGGGAAATACTTCCCTCTCACTCTCCCTTTATCTCTTTCTCTCAATGTGTGTGCGTGTTTGTAGTTAGTTTTATTTGTTACCATATTTAGTACAAATGTATTCAATTGTATTGGGCCCTGCGCTGAGATCTCATTTGAATGGGAATCTGCAGAGTTAGATAAACAGTGACCACAAACATGAGAAGGATCATCCTGAGTGGCTTATCTGACTTTGAAGATCATTTCATATGGGGATAATGGCAGCACCACAAGAACAAATGCTGAGCTCTTCAAGCAAAAGATTTGAAAGGCAATACTCATGTTGAGGTGCAGCAACACCCCATCTCCATCTGTGGAACTCACCCTTCAATGTGCAGCTCGAATACCACCTCCTCCCTGAACGGTGCTCTGTCACCTTGGGTGGGTGAGCCCTCTTTCCACTAACATCGTCCAGTGCTTTGCTCAAACCTGGTTGAATGAATAAATGGGGAAGATAGCCCATATTTATTCTCCAACCATTTAGTATTTTGTAGATTTCTATTCACGTCGAACTTATCCATTTGAGTGGTTTTACTTTTCCCAAATTAAATCTACTCTCAATAATTTCTTACACTTTGTCATCATTGTCTAGGGACAATTCTCAGAGATTAATTTCTTTTAAAGCAGTGGCAGCATCATTAGAATAGGATACCTCCCAATGCTTGATGTATTTCATATATTTAGTCTTCGTTAATGCTGTTCCTTCTTTCTGGAATTCCTTACCCCATTCTTTTTCCTATTACATTTTAATGAATAATTTAAGGTGGGACTTAAATCTCCGGTGATTTGCTCAGCATTTCTTATTTTCCTTTTCTTAGGATCGGAACTTATATAGCTTACTCATTTTTTTCCTCATGTCTTTATGATACCGTCATTATTTGACACAGGATGACATCGTGTTAGACCCGTTTATTTATGTGTCATTTAACTGTATTTCACGACAAGGACCATTTTTTCACTCCTATGTATTCCCAATGTCTAGCAGATTGACAAGTACAGAGGATGCACACCATAAATATTTACTGAGCTGAGTACTCTGAGAGTGAGTACACCAAAAGGGAGTCTCTTCTCTCCTCTCATACATGTGAGTGTATTTATATATGTGTGTTTATGGGTGTTTGTGTGTGTGTACACACACATACATACAGAGACATGTAGTTTTGGGTATGTGTTTGAAAACATGTCACTCAATTTTGTATTTATGCCTAAAATAATAGAGCAATATTTACTGTGAATGTTTCTCATATGCTTATTTTCCAATTTGACTATTACTCCTAGAGTATTCATTTTAAGCATAAGATTAAAGTTTCTATGCAAAGATAACTCGGGAAGACCTAGAGGATGTACATTTTTTTATACTAATTGTCTGAAACAGCTTTTCTTTTAGACCTTTTCTAGAAAAAAATTAGAAGTGTAGTCGTTCACTCAAGACTATCTCTAAAATAAAGAAGATATTTGAGAAGTTGCAAAGAACTTCTAAGTGTAAAAATAAAATGAGTTGATACATCAGAAACTAAGTTTGGTCAAACTGAAAAACAATAGTAGTTTACTATGCATGTGAGTGATCTAGAGATTGTTTAATTTCTATCTTTTAAAATAACTTATCTTTGATGGTGAGCCTGTATTAACCATGCAATAATAAACTTTCGGATTATGTTTATGCAATGTAATACAAATAGATATATTAGCAGAATGTATATACAGAGTTTTTATGATAAAAATAACAGCTAACAACAACAATGATTAGATAATGTACATAGCAAATGACATTGGGCTGACTATGTCCTGAACCTTAAAGCTGAATGTATCAGCCCAGTTTCTCTGTTTCATAAGATGATAATAATAGCATTGACATTAATAATAATATAGCCAAACATTTAATGTTTAATAGATGATTTTCTGAATGTTTATATATATTACCTAACTTAATTTAACCCTGCTATATCTAGGAAGTTTGCACTATTAGGATTTCCACTTTAGAGGAAGAAACAGACCCTGAGAGGTGAGATAAATTGCCCAAGGACAAACAGTTTCTAAGTGTCAGAGCTCCAACTTCAACATTTCTCTGAAAATAGTTATGTTATTTTAATTATTTTTTGGTATTCTCTATTGTCATTGGAATTGTACGGAATTAAACAAATCCCATCTTCTTTTCTGGAAGAATGAGAATATCTTTTCTGTAACCAAAGATTATTCTCCATGTATAATAACTACAACTTCTTCAGATGATATAGAAATTTATTTTTTTGTCTTATCCTTTCAACATTGAGGTTTATCTTCACAAATAAATATGTTGCAAACATTAATGTTCTAGCCAAGAAGTATCTAGAGTAGACATAGTTCTTGCTTTTGGAGTCTTAAAGATTTTCTTGAGTACTTTTCAAACTATAAGAAAACAGAACATTTTATAGAGCCCTTCCATTTATTTCTATAGCCTCCATACTTACTTCTCCTTTATTCTCTGTGACTTTCTCTCACTCAGAGCAAAAGTCTGCGAAGTCTTGCATGATCTCTGCTCCCCACTGGGTCTCTGATTTGGCTTCTGCCTACCTTCTCCCATGCTCTTCTTCCAGACATCTACATGACTTTCTTCCTTATCACCTTAGATCTTTTCTCAAATGTCATCTTATCCATGACCTTTATCTAACCATATTAAAAATCGTAAACTCACAACCAAATGAGCTCTTCTTTTTTCCTATATTTTGTATCTATGTAGCATTTACCAGTGCCTAATATTTACTATAGTCATTTTATTTATTTTGTCTATGGTATGTTCCATCCCATTAGAATACAGGCTCCCTGAGGATAGCAATTTTTGTTTGGTTAGTGGGCTGCTATATCTCCAGGGCCTAGAAAATGAGACTCCAGGGCTCTTGCACAGGGAACAAACTTAGTAAATATTTCTTAAATGAATGTTACATAAAATCATTGCTGTATAAAAATACTTTTATTTGTAAGTTCAGAGTTACTCAGGGCTAATCAGTATGTGGATCAATACTAGTAACTACACTGTGACTAACTGGAAGTTCTTATTTACTTTAGAGATTATGTTTACTTTGGGACCATTAGGAAAATATTGGTTTGCCTGTGCATTGGTAAATTATTTTCACAATTTGACTTCGACTGAGAAATTTATTCATAATGGATTGTAGACCTGAATGTAAGACTCAAAACTATAAAAGTCCTAAAAATTAACAGAAAAGAAAATCTAGATGACTTTGGGCTTAGTCTTAACTTTTTAGATATAACACCAAAGGCACTATCCATTAAATAAATAATTGATAAGCTGAACTTCATTAAAATTAAAAATATCTCACTCCTGTAATCCCAGCACTTTGAGAGGCTGAGGCAGGCAGATCACTTGAGGTCAGGAATTCGAGACCAGCCTGGCCAACATGGTGAAACCCCATCTCCACTAAAAACATAAAAATTAGCAGGGCATGGTGGCACGCACCAGTAATCCCAGCTACTCGGGAGGCTGAGGTAGGAGAATCACTTGAACCCAGGAGGCAGAGGTTGCAGTGAGCCACTGCACTCTAGCCTGGGTGACAGAGTGAGACTCCATGTTAAAAAACAAACAAACAAAAATCTAAAATGTCTGCTCAGTGAAAGACACTGTCAAGAGAAAAAATAGACAAGCCAACAAACACCTCTCCAAAGAAGATACACAGGTGACAAATAGGCATTAAAAAAGCTGTTTCCTATCATATGTCATTAGTGAAATGCAAATTCAAATGACAATGAGATACTATGACATACCTATTAAAATGGCTGAAATCCAGAACACCAACAACATCAAATGCTACTCAGAATGCAAACAAACAAGAACCTCATTCAGCATTGCTAGGAATGCAAAAGGGCACAATTATACAAAAGACAGTTTGACAGTTTCTTACCAAGCTAACCATACTCTTACCATATAATCCAGCAATCATGCTCCTTGGTATTGATGAATGAGTTCAGCCATTTTGTCCAAGCAAAAAATTGCACATAATATTTATGGCAATTTTATTTATAATTGCTAAAACTTGAAAACCACTAAAGTGTCCTTCAGTAGGTGAACAGACAAATAAATGTCCATTGTGTATCATTGTGATACATCCAGGCAATGGCATATTATTCAACACTAAAAAGAAAGGCACTATCAAATTATGAAGACATGGGGGAAAATTAAATGCATGGTATTAAGTGAAAAAAGCCAACCAAAATGTCTACATACTATATGATTAAGTACGTACATGTGGCTTCACCAGGATTCTTGGTTTTCTCACAACATAGCCACTTTATAGAAGTTAAATTATTTACATGGTAAGTCAGGTATCCAAATATGGGTGTCTCAGTGAACAGGAGAGAAGTTGCATCACATTTTATAAACCAGACCGAGATGTCATAAAAAGTCATTTCTATGATACTCTAATTACGAATTCATCTGCATTTATAAGGAGGGTAATTTGACTCCATCTATTAATGAATGAAGTCAATGTCAGTCACCTTGTAGATGAATACAGGAGAAGGAGAATGTAGTTGCAACCATCTTTGGAGAATACAATCTGTCATAAAAATTACGTGAACCTGTATATAGTTACTTTGACATCTCAAATTGAAATAAATATGAAGTTATCTTATAATCTCCAGGATGTTATACTTTATCAAATTTTGATAATTATACAGAAACAACATGCTTAGGATGTAGCTAATTCAGCACTTCGAGGAAAATGTATAGTATTGAATGTTCACATAAAACAGAAAAAATAGTATATTCTTAAATAATTACATATCTTCCACATTAGACATTTTTTGGAAAAAAAAAAAAAAAAACCTAATTAAGCCCAAACCAAGCAAGGAAACAAGTATTATAAAGGTCAGAGCAGAAATCAATAGACTAAAACCAGCAAAATAATAGAGAAAAATCAAGGAAACAAAAAAACTACTCATTTAAAATATTAATAAAATTGTTAAACCTTTAGTTTACTGATGAAGCAAACAAAAAGAGAACATGCAATTTACTAGTGTCAGAAACGAAAGAATGAACATAACCATAGATCCTGTGGATATTAAAGGATGATAAGATAATTTTTTTTTTTTTTTTGAGATGAACTCTCACTCTGTCGCCCAGGCTGGAGTGGAGTGGCAGGATCTCGGCTCACTGCAAGCTCCGTCTCCCTGATTCACACCATTCTCCTGCCTCAGCCTCCCGAGTAGCTGAGACTACAGGCACCCGCCACCACACCCTGGCTAATCTTTTGTATTTTTTTAGTAGAGACGGGGTTTCACCATGTTAGCCAGGATGGTTTCGATCTCCTGACCTCGTGATCTGCCCGCCTCAGCCTCCCTCCCAAAGTGCTGGGATTACAGGCGTAAGCCACCGCGCCTGGCCAGGATGGTAAGATAATTTTATGCAAAACTTTAAGATAAAACAGATTTAAGAGACAAATTCCTTGAAAGATACAAGCTACCAAATCTCACAGCGAGATAGAAAACCTAAATAATCTCATGTCTAATAAGAATTTGAAGTCACATTTTAAAAGCTTCTTACAAAGAAATATCCAGGACTGAATGGCTTTACTGGCAAATGTTTAAGAAAGAACTAATATTAATTGTACACATACTCTTCCAATATAAATAAACAAATATATATACATGTACATGTGTGTAAGTGATATATACATATATGTATACACGTATACATGTATATATACACATGTATATAAACTTGGGAGGCTGAGGTGGGCGGATCACGAGGTCAGGAGATGGAGACACGGTGAAACACTGTCTCAACTAAAAATACAAAAAATTAGCCGGGCGTGGTGGCGGGCGCCTGTAGTCCCAGCTACTAGTGAGGCTGAGGCAGGAGAATGGTGTGAACCCAGAAGGCGGAGCTTGCAGTGAGTCGAGACTGTGCCACTGCACCCCCACCTGGGCGACAGAGCAAGACTCCGTCTCAAAAAAAAAAATAAAATAAAATAAAAAAAAAATATATATATATATACACATGATATGGCTATTAGTATCTTAGTACCAAAAGCAGTAAAGATGAACTTCCTAGGATTTGTCTTTAACAAGAAGTCATCTGAATGAAATCATACAGTATATAGCCTTAAGTTTCTGCATTCTTTTGTTTAACATTTTCTTTGAGATTTCTTCATATTGTTGCATGTGTCTGTAGTTTGCTTCATTTTATTGCTAAGTTGTATTCCGTTTTATAGGTAAACCATAATTTGTTTATCCATTCACCAGATGATGGATATTTAAATTCCAGGATTGATATAAATGACCATTTAAAATATATTATGTCCTTATTAAGATATACGACTAATAGAACAGAGATGCTGATGTACAATGCAGGCTGCCTGCAATCTGTAATCTGTATACTATATTCAAAAGAGCTAAAATTACAGTAAGGACAGGGTAAGGATAAAAAAACTACCTATTAAGTACTATGCTGATTACCTGAGTAACAAAATATTTTGTACATCAACTCCCTGCCACAGGAAATTTACCTATATAAAAAACCTGCACATGTACCCCTGAACCTAAAATGAAAGTTAAGTAAAAAGATACTCTAATAGTTTATACCATGATGAGCAGAAGCCAGACAAAAGAAGCTTTTGGGGGCATTCTATTTCTGCTGATTATTTTCAAGGTGATTGACATTCCCATAAGGGTATATAACAAATTGCCTTTGACAGTAAATTCTTTATATCACTGCAAAGTCATTCTCAAAGCTCAGATGTTTAAGTGCCTCATCTGCTGTCTCTCTTCCCCAAGTCACCTGCAAGTCATCAGAGAGTCTGCTGATCAGTCTCAGGGTGGGCTCCATGTCATCTAATAACTATCCCTCTAAACCATCTCCCAGTTGAAATCCTTGAAATCTCCTTTAGTCCTTAATATAAAATTAAAGGTATCACATAACTAGGATACACATTACCTTTCCAGATTTACTCTCTATATGTTTCGCTTTAGTGTTCTGTTTCAGACAATGATTTTGCTTATTTAAGAATATACTTTCATATTTTAAAATGTAAAACCATTGTCCGTACAGTTTGCCGCATCTTGGAAGTCTGGACTTCCTCTGTCTTTGTTTGTCTGAATCTAACCTGTTCTTAATCTCAACACAAACTTATATTTCTAAACAATCTGGTCCTAACCTCCACCACCTGTGGGTTACTTCTATTTATTATTTTTTATTCTGTATAACAACATTTAAATAATATATTTAGGCCATACGATACTGCAGAAAGTAATAGATTCTTGTGGACATAGTGAAGTTTTGTTGTTTGTTGATTTGTTTCTTAATTCTTTTCTTAGTTGCAAAATTCCCTACCACATGAACCTGTTCTGAAAGCAGAGTTGGCCTCCCTCTACAGAAAGTGAGAAGTCAAATGCTCACTTTCCCAGACTCCATTCTTGCAAGACTGGTAGATCAGATGCAACCACCTAGGAATTTAAATCAAGACATAGCAAAGCAAAGAAGCCTGGGGAGGGGAAGTTGTGTTCCTTCAGCAATGACATCAGCAGTGGCAACAGCAACATTTAGGTTCAAAAACCCACAGAGGCAACAATTTTGGCAATTGCCATTATTGTCTACAGTCACAGCTCTGCTCCAGAAAGCCTCAGGTTCCCCTACTCGTGGTGACAGCTGCTCTCTTTTCACCTAACTGGTTCTGCAGAGCAGTTTTTTTTTTGTTTGTTGGTTTTTTGTTTGTTTGTTTGTTTGCTGTGATTCTCTCTGTCTGACCTTCCTTTGATATTACCTATATTCTTCACGTGTTTTTTAGCTTTGTGGTGTTTTGTTAACTACTCATCCATTCAATAAATTCCTTGTTCCGCTGAAATAAGCTTGCTGACAATGGAGAACTACTAATCCAGCGCTTTCACACATATCACTACATCATTGCAACATTGCTTAGATGGATGTTAATATTCTCATCTGCGTATGAAGAAACTGAAGCTTAGAGAGTGACTTGTCTAAGTCACTCCTTTGGCATGTATTATTTATTAAACATTATAGCATATAAACATCAAGTTTATCCTTCAATAAGAAGACAATATTCAGAGAAAGTCACAAATTAGCAGGTTGCATTTCATTTCGAAGGGAAATCAAATAATTAAATTAGAAAAGAGAAATGACATTTCTAATCCAAAGCAGAATGAAGTTCAAGGCCAATAGCTTTGATGATACATCTGACGTTCTCTCTGTTTCCTAATGCAGATTTTATTTTGGGCTGGTGAACGTTCTATTTTTTCTGCTGTGAAGGGTGACAAGGTAGGAAGGAGAGGTGAGAAGAGGTGAACAGTAGCTACATGGAGATTGCCATTATAACAGGTAGTGGGCACACAGCATTGACTCAGTGGCCAGTAAACACCAGCTCACCATACACAAGATTTACTGAGGACCCACTTCTGTTATAACAGCACTATGTAGCTCACATCTTAAGACCACATGATTTCATTATGACTTGTTTAAAAAAATAAAAAACTCACAAATCTTATGCACCAAAAGTTGGAGATCACTTTAAAAAATTTTTTAAAAGCACTCATTTCTTCTCACACAGTAGGAGGTAGCAGGATCTGATGACTATTTGGGAGCCACGTGCTTCTTCCATTTTATTAAAATCCTCATGGCAATGTCCAGTTCAGTATGTATGCCAGAATGCAAATGTTTTCTTGGCACTTTCTAAGAAATCCAGAAAGATCCAAATGAACATAAGAACTGGTGGGTGATAAGTGTGTCACAACCAGAATTATAGATTTTAGAGCTGGGAGGAAACAAAAGTTGCCTATTTTTAAAACATACATTCCAACTGCTCAAAACCCTGTAGTTTCCAGGATTTAATTAGTGCTGTCTTTGAGGGCCTGTTAATGAGGTATAGAGACTTCTGGGTTAGCCTTTATTGGCAGTCTAATAACATATAGTATATATTTAAATACTATTTTGAGTGGTCATACCTCCCGATTTTTACAAAAGTGCAAATTCAATCAAAGGAGACAGTCAGCTAGTGTGGATGACCCCACGGAGGGCCCTTTCCAACACAAGTCACCAAAGGAAATACATATTGTGGGTAAGAGTAACACACTGTTCATTCTGGTGTGTTAGTTTCCTAGAGCTGAGGGGACAAAGTACCACAGATTTCGCTGCTTAAACAGCAGGAATGCATCGTCTCACAGTTCTGCAGACCACAAGTTTGAGATCAAGGTGTCTGCAAGTTTGCTTCCTTCTGAGGCTGTGAGGGAGAATCTGTTCCAGGAAGCTCTCCTAGCTTCTGGGGGTTTGTGGATGATCTTTTCCAGTAGTTTGTGTCCCTTGTCATATAGAAGTGTCACTCTAGTCTCTGCTTACATCCTCACCTGGTGTTCTCCCTGTGTGCATGTCTGTGCCCACAATCTTTCTTCGTAAGAGTACCGATCTTATTGGATTAAGGCTCTACCCTACTCTAGTATGACCTCATTTTAACTAATCACATTTGCAGCAACTCTATTTCTAAAAAGGATCCCAGTATCAGGTACAGGGGGTCAGGACTTTGACATATAAGAGAGGGGTCACAATTCAACCCATAAAAATCCCCCTGTTATGAACAAGTCAATCTCTGGTTATTTGCCATTGGACATTTCAGTGTCTGCAACTTCACTTCTTTCACTACACTTTCTTTCCATTTCCTGTCTGCTTCCTACAGTACAGAAAATTCATGACCCCTCTCAAGTAGATTTTTTTTTATACTGTGCTTTTGAAGCCTTCCTAGAAAACTACAGCCTAATATTAGTCTCTCCCTTTCCTGTCCACTCATTTCATTAATGAATTTAGCAGCTCTTGATCACTAGGCATTTTTGATTCTTTACCTCAAACGTTTGCTTACCTCTTGAGAGTGGCAAACACTGTGTACTTAATTTGTTGTGCCTCATAATGTGTTCAGTAGGCTGTTGGATTCACAGTTCTGGAGCTCAGCAAAAATATGGCTGTCTCCCAGGCACATAGCAGGCATTTGCTGTCTTGATCAAAGAGAAAAAAACAGCAGAAGAGAAGAGAGGGAAAAGAAAAGAATAGAAAAAGAAACACACAAACTGTTTCTTAAGCTAAAGCTAAAGAAGTTGCTGGACATATGTTCTTTTGGAACATTTTGCATTTCAATTGAGAAAGTGGCTGCATTACAAATTAACATGGATATATTTAGCACAAAGAATACACTCCTGTACAAGAAGCCTTTCACGACAATTGCGGCTATTAGACATTAAACTAGTTTACATGGCAGATGTGTTGCTACCTTTAGCCTTGCTAAAGTTGTTTGATTCCTAACTGACTTTGTGTTTCTTGTTATATTTATGAATCTGAATCCTCCAAAAAAAAACTCTTCATAGTAAATAAGGCATCATGAGCCATTAAATTCTAGATAGTATTGTCACAAACTTCCAAGAGCAGCACCTGAAAAAATGTGTCACTATGATTTCAGCAATTCCAGAGATCTTATCCCTTCTAAGCTTTCCTTTGTCTTTAGTGGCTTTCTTTGCTAACATGGAATTTAATAATTCTTTTTCTTTATAGTACTAATTAGTTGTAGAAAATGCTTTCCTAAATGTTTTCTGTCTATAAAAATAATTTCATTGACTTTACAAGAAGAGCATGAATTTCAAAGAAGATTATCCTTAGATAACAGGGATTTCTATGAGGGCAGCAATCTTGTCTTGCACACTTCAGCACTTAACACCTGGCATATAGTGGTCTAATCATTTTCAAAAACTGTTTTGAAGAAATTAATGGATGGAAGAATTCTTAGGTCCAAGGATAGATGAATGAATGGAAGAATAAATGAATTAATCTATTAATCAATTTTCTAAGGAAAATACTGCTTAGATTTGAAAGTTCTATAGCAAAGGACACAAGTGTTCCATTTACATTTTATGAATAATTACATTGGAGCCAAATATCCACCAGGAAAACCTCTAAAGAGTCCCAGTTAGAATAACCAAAACAAACTTAAATTAAAAAAAAAAAAAAGCTGGAGGTATCACACTACCTGACTTCAAAATATACTACAAAAATATAGTAACGTAAACAGCATAAAAATGGACACATAGACCAGGAACAAAGTAGGGAAGCTAGAAATAAAACTACATATTTACAGCCAACTTATTTTTTAAAAAGGCATCAATAACTTACATTAGGGAAAGGGCAGTCTCTTTCATAAGTGGTTCTGGAAAAAGTAGATATCTATAGGCAAGAGAATAAAACTAGACTGTTAGCCCTCACCATACACAAAAATTAACTCAAAATAGATTAAAGACTTAAATGTAAGACCCAAAACTATGAAACGACTAGAAGAAAACATAGAAGAAATGTTTCTGGCTACTTGTCTGGGCAAAGATGTTATGGTTAAGACCACAAAAGCACAGTAACAAAAGCAAAAATAAACAAATGAACTGTATCAAACGAAAAAGCTTCTGCACAGCAAGGGAAAAGATCAACAGAGTGAAATGACAACCTTCAATTAGAGATTAATATCCAGAATATACAAGGAACTTAAACAACAGCAATAAAGCAAATAATGTGATTTAAAAATGAACAAGGAATCTGAATGGCAATTTCTCAGAAGAAGACATATGAATGGCCAATAAATACATGAAAAAATATTCAACATCATTAATCATCACAGAAATGCAAATTAAAACCACAGTGGGACATCATCTCACCCCAGTTAAAATCGCTATTTTCAAAAACACCAAGGGAAAAACAAAAATAAAAACAAAAAAACAAGGAAAAAACAACATGCTGGCAAAAATTCAGGAAAAAAAAGTTGTCCCAAATTCTGGCATTCTGTGAAGGTACACTTTATATTGCAATTTTTATCAAGAAAGAGAGTTATGAAGAAAGGAAGGAAGAGATGGAAGGAGACAGAAAGGAAGGTAGAAAGTGAGAGAAAGAAAAGAAAGAAAAAAGGAGGGAAGGAAGGAAGGAAGGAAGGAAGGAAGGAAGGAAGGAGGGAAGGAAGGAAGGAAGGAGGGAAGGAAGGAAAGAAGGAAGGAAAAGAGAAAGAAACTAGGGAGGAAGGCACTGTGGGAGGTTTGGAAGTAAGAAGAAAGTCAAGAACCCAAGCACTCAAGAACAATGCAACTATGGTATCAATATTAGTACATATTAGCTTAGCTTTATTTTTTTATATTTATACTGCTTAATTCTAAAGTTTAAAAAAATTGAGCCTGGAAAAATAATATTGATTCATTGTTATTAATAGAGAATAATTCCAACATTGGTAGAGAACAGTACCTTTGTAAACATAAAACACATAAATAGTATCACATGACTTTATTCTAGTGCAGCCCATTCTCAAAATCTGTGAAGTTGTCAGTCATTTTCTACCTTAATGCAAAAATATAGCCTGAGATTTCAAGAAAATAAGAGTAATCCATACACAAAAGTAGAATATTTAAGATACTGCCAGAAGACATTGGAAGCATCATTATTAACAAAAAAGAAAACACGCTGGGTGTCACTTAAATTAATATTAATAGCAATAGCTGATATTTGCTAAGCACTGACTATAGACTGGACTTCCTGTCTCTAGGCTGACGTGATTTTCACAGCAAGTTGCACATGAAGGTTCTGTTTGCATCCCCCTTGCTGCTGCACTTCCTCCACTGTGGAGTTTACAGAACTGGAATTGCCCTCTGTTTGTGCAATATACCATAATCTTCATTTAATTCCAGAATGGTGACATTCAAAAAGAATTAACTTCAGTTTGTCTTAATTTTATAAACTTAAATACAGGACTTTTAAGTGCAGATGCAGGTTCTGGGAATTCAAACACCCATGGAATTAATACCTTCAAACAGTGACTGGTGTCTGCTAGGATTATTTTTTCTTTCTTTTTAGTTGAGAGAGAAGGTGATTTTGTAAACAACACTGGAAGTGTTGCAGAGTTTCATGAGGTAGTAGATAATATATCTACTACTACTTTGCCTCATCAATACAAATCATGAACAATTCCTTCCATGTCTTGTAGGGTGATGGTCTGTGCTGCTAGCTGGTCTTCTCCAGCTGCTGGCTTTGAGAGCTGCAGAATACATGGCTGATATGTGGTTAAAAGCATTAAATTTAGATACAGAGACTGTTTGTAGTGGATCCACTTGTTCTTATTGACCACATAATGCAGAATATATTACGTAAATCTATTTCTTGGGACTTCAGTCTATAAAAAGATGTTGGTAACACCCAGGGAGACTGAAGTTGAATACCAGAAGAGATGATGCATGTGAGAAATCATATTAAATAAGGTGCTCCACAAACTTAAGATACTCTGTTTCCCATGGAAATGTTCTTGATTCACGTTTGTAAAAAGTCATTATTTACAGTTCTTATAGCCTTGGGCTACTCTGACTTGGAAATTGATCTACTTGGCATCAGCCAAGAAATATTGAACTGGAAGAAGGTTGTTTAGATGCAGTGACAATGTCTGACTGGCCACGATCATTTTTTAAGTTCTTTCGTAAGGGAGAATTTGCATAAAGGAAGACTTGACCTTGGTTCTGAATCCCAACTCTAATGAAAGAAAAGCCAAAGTAGATGAGCACATTAAGTTTGAAAATAGTGTTGCCATTTTTCCATGTTTTTGTTTTCAGCTTTCCTATGATCTGATGACCCCAGAAAGTTTTGTCTTTGTAAGTAATAATAGCTGAATTTCGTTTATGTTTCGTAGAGTCAGCTAAACTATATGTTAGAATGTTCAGTCCCTTTATATGGGTTGTAACTACTGACGTATTTGTGTTTATTTCTACCATTTTTTTTTGCTTTTACTTTTCAATTTTTTGTATTTCCCCTCTTCTCTCCCTTTGTATTGTTTGTGCCTTTTTATCTTTTTTTATTTTTCTCTTATACCTCTATAAACTTAATTATCAAAGTAATCTCAATCAGAGTTGTTACCTTCTTCCAAGACAATGCAAATCTCTATAACTTACAAGGCTTGAGTTTCATTTGCCTTGCTCCTACCTCAGACTTAACACAGTTTTGTCCAGGATTATAGCTTTAAATGTCTTTATAACTAGCTTTTATTATTTTATATAATTAGTTTTTGTTTCTTTTTTTACCTTTTATTTTTTATTTAACAACTTTTACCAATGCTAATTTACTTTCTTACTAAAATGCCTTCTTTAGGATTTCTTTAATAAAATAGTGAATATTATCAATTCTTTTAATCTAGAAATCTTATTCAATTTTTGAATTTTTTGAAGCTTTCTTTTATTTGAAACACAGCTCATCTTTGAATAACACAGAGGTTGGGGTACTGATATACCCCATAGTCAAAAAATCACCATATAACTTTTGACTCTCCAAAAACTTAACTAATAGCCTGCTGCTGATCAGAAGCCTTATTGATAATATAAAATATCAATTCACAGAGATTTTTTATGTTCTGTGAATTACATACAGCATTCTTACCACAAAGTAAGCTAAAGAAAAGAAAATGTTATTAAGAAAATCATCGGGAAGGGAAAATATATTTACTACTCATTAAATGAAAGTGGATCATCATAAAGATCTTCATTTTCATCTTCACCCTGAGTAGGCCGAGGAGGAGGAGGTAGAGGAGGGGCTGCTCGTCACCCTGAGTAGGCCGAGGAGGAGGAGGTAGAGGAGGGGCTGGTCTTCACCCTGAGTAGGCCGAGAAGGAGGAGGTAGAGGAGGGGCTGGTCTTCACCCTGAGTAGGCCGAGGAGGAGGAGGTAGAGGAGGGGTTGGTCTTCACATTGAGTAGGCCGAGGAGGAGGAGGTAGAGGAGGGGTTGGTCTTCACAC